>NW_016690371.1:1046636-1177337 GCF_001604755.1 Lepidothrix coronata
GGTAATCACAGCTACCTCTTTATACTTCAAAGAAATGCCTGCATATTTTGCAGGAAAAATATTTTCCACTATTTCATACAGAGGTTTATTTTTCTTTAATGAGTGGGTGAATAGAACACTCTGTACCAGCAAGTAAAAGCCATAGACTGCAAAGGTTTGCTTGCTGTTTTAGCAAAGAATAAAAAGGTTTATTAGGGAGTTTGTTTTCCACATTTTCCTGAGACAAGAATACAGATTGTCAAACTGTAGTTTCAAAATAGGTAGATAAATATCTAGTCTTAACCTTTTTTTCTCTTTTTAAAAATGTATAAAAATAATACATGCACACAGAAGAAGACACAAAGATGATCAGAGGGCTGGAGCACCTCTCCTACAAAGGCAGGCTGAAAGAGTTGGAGTTCATCCTGGAGAAGAGAAGGCTCCAGGAGACTTTGTAGCAGCCTTCCAATACCTAAAGGGGGCTTACAAGAAATCTGGAGAGGGACTGTTCCCAAGGACATGGGGGAATGGTTTACTGAAAGGGGGTAGATTTAAGTTAGATATAAGGAAAAAATTCTTTACTGTGGGGGTGGTGAGGCACTGGAACAGGTTGCCCAGAGACTCTGTGGATGCCTCATCCCTGGAAGCATTCAAGGCCAGGTTGAAGGGGGCTTTGAACAACCTGATCTAGTGGAAGGTGTCTCTGCGTACAGCCCACAGCAGGGCAGTTGGAGCTGGATGCTCTTTAAGGTCCCTTCCAGCTAAAACCATTCAATGATTCTATAACTTCTGAATTGCTTCTTGGGTTGCACAAATTAAAAATACTTTGTGTCAGTGTCTTACAGCATGAATAAATATCAGAATGTAAAGTACGCAATCTATTCTTGAGAAACAGTGGCAGCAAGCCAGCAGTGTACCTATGCATGTGCTCAAAGTTCTATATGTTAATATTTCTTGGGCTTTACAACAAGTGCACATTAAAGTGTTTTTCCAGATCGAGGCCATAACCTCTGCTCATTTCTATTGCAAGAGAGTTGCTACCACTCCCTGTCCTGTGCTTCCACACAAGACTTTGTGCCAGGTGTTGCACATTCATGTCTTTCAAGTTCTGAAGATGAGAGGTTAACCAAAATTAAATTGTTTAAATTAAGTCAGGTAGGAATGAAAGAAAATTGTTATTTGAAGTTGACAGACAATGCAGCTGCACTTTGGGAATGAAATGCAAGTCTAAATAGGAAGCAACAAGAGGAGATAAGAGAGCACAGGTGTGTTGCATGTTACCTAGCAATGAAAGCCTTCTGTGATAAAAAAAATTGAGAATTGATTTGGAAAGGGCAAAACTATCTAGACAGTCATGTACTGAACTGTAGCATAAAATTCATAACTTTTCATCACAAATAATCCTAAAGTTCTTTGTACGTTTAACTGATGAAATTGGGCATCTCGGAATTAGAATCACGCCATGACAGAATAGTTTGATACAAGTCTATAACATTACAACTTTGGAAAGATGTGAAATCCAGCTTCTGCTAAAAACAGGTCTTTCAGCATTGCCTTCCTCTGGGCCAAAACCACTCCTTATATTTAGTGTTACATTTGAAGGACTGTAGCCGTAGTGGAGCAGCAGCCCCTGAATCTGCAGGAGGTGCTGAGCAGCAGGAGATGCTGAGCAGACTCACGAGACTGGAACTGCACTGTCACCCATTTGCAACCATATCCTCAGTGAAGGAGAGCCCATCCTGGGCGAGACTCTTCAAAATGAGCTTCTTTAGCCCCTTTGATAGGTGCATACCCAAATGTGCCCCTCGGTATGCTGTACCTGCAGCAGCATTCTATAGTCTGTTTTGGAGGTTTCTGTTTCTTCTGACAGTCTCCTCCCTGAGACTATATTAAAGCGAACTGCAAGTGGAGGCTCTGGGGGAGGGAGCACATCAGGCTGAAAAAATGGAAACACTGTATTACGTTATCCCCAAATTTGCGAACAGTAAGGTAAATTTGGCTTTTTTGGGGCATCTGGGAAGAGGCAGTTACTGACTGTCTTTGGAGATTTCATTACCATGAGTGGAACAGTTCATTAATCACACCATGGGGTCTGTTTTAGCAAATCTGCGACATGTAAAGTGGTACTGAAAAGGTCATGCTGTTTCATGTAGGATAAATAAATGTAATCTTATTTTAGTAAGAGTCAATCATATTTCAGTGTTGTTAAGGTAAAGACTGTGTCTTTAGTAAACAGGTTTGTTTATTGTTCTCTATATCTCACAGAGACTAGAAAATGACCTTGCGTGAACAAAAAGTACCAACAATACGTCAAAATAACATTAACGTTTCTCTCCGATTTACCAGGTTTTCCTATTCCAAGTGACTGAGTAAATAAAAAACAAAGTGAAGAAATCAATAAGAGGGAGCTTGATGATATGAAGTCTGACAGAGGAAAAATACTCGAAGTGCAGAAGCAGCAATCCAGCTTGGCTATAAGGTGAATACATATTTATTTACAGAGATCCATTATTATATACATATTATGATATTACGCAGAGTTGAAATGTTCATAATGGGTAACCAAAAAGGGATAGCTTATTCATAAATTTATGAATTAATTCCTTATTGTCTTTAAAAAATCTGACTGTACGAGTGAATATTTAAGGTGGAATATGCAAAGTGCATGTGGTACAAAATTTTTAATAAGGTATTAAAATACTTCATCCAGAATGTCCAGACTAATTATCATATTGGTCAGGTCAATATACCGGGTACAAATTGCTTTTGATAGTAAGTTGCCAAACTAAACAACTCCAGAAAACCAGAACAGATGTTCCCAGGGATAAACAATCTGGGTCATTTCTGTAATTACATGTTTGCATGAGAACCAAATCACGCTGTAGTATAAAATATTTTTCAGACTGTATTCTTTGTTAGTCATTAAGCGAAGTGATCTGAGTGGCTCTGATGATGGGCTTTTTGGCCTTCCTGTTCTACAATATTCATTTCAGGGAACTCCTTAAATATTCAGTTAACCTGTAAAAGATGAAAAGGGCAAATAAAGCCTATGTGGTTTTTCTGTAGGTAAACATGAATAATGATAATTAATTGTAAGAATCCAAGAAGCTTAATGCTTACCACAACAGGTTAGAAAATTCTCAATCTAAAAGTTTTATGAGAGTTGGTTTCTCTCAAAATGCACCAAAGTCTAATAAATAATGTATGTGGAAAATAAGCAGTCCAAGTAAAAGAACATTAAAGAAAAAAAAAAACTCTACTGCTTTGATTATTTTTCCTTCCACAAATACATACAAATGGGCTGGATAACCACAAATTTCCCAGATCTGCTATGCATAGATCAGTTTATATTTTGTCCACAGGGGTAAACCCCATCATAATATGGATAGGTAAGGTAGCAGAGTGCCTTGTAGTAACCAGCAGCAACTTTACTTTCTCATAAAGTATCTCTGACAGTCTGAAATCTGATGGGTAGGGGCAGGAGGATGGCAGAAAAAGAATGAAAAGGAGACAGATAAAATAATACATGGCCGTGGGAGATATGACAAACATCTAAACCTAGTGAGGCTTGATATATACAAAAGTTTCTTCTTAAAATATTTTCTCCATTTTAAAATTTAGGGCCATTCCTACAGTACCATATTATTTAATTGCTAAAAGGGTGTTCTGCTAGGTGTTTCTACCAAAAATTTGTTATGCCCTTTGCCCTCACGAGACACACTCAGACATTCATTCTCTCGTTGAAATGCTTGTTCTCGTGTTTAGTCAATATGACATTAAAAAGATATTCAAATGTTGCTAGTGTTTAGTTTAAGATAGTTTTCAAAAAGGTCAGTATTCAAAAAGTGGCAACAATATGCATAGTTTCATCTGGAAATATTGGGAATGTGGGTACTCTAAAATCTGGCCATTTTTAGAAGAGTAAAGTTTCTGATGTGAATATTTAAATACAAAAACTTTAAGCAGTTTGTTTTGTAGAAGTTATAAAAACTTGAGAGTTCAAATAAATAAAAATTTTAAAATATTTATTATATTTAAGCAAAATTTTGACATTAACAAAAAGGTCCAGTCAATGTTTCATTCTGCAAATCTCTTTGTTATTTTTTTCTTTTTCTCTCACACTGTCTTTCCTGTCACTGGAGTAAGTTAAAAAATCAAAATAAAAAGAGGAGAGGGAGAATTTTCCTTACTTCCCATCTGAAAAAAATTAACTTCTTAACAGAAAAAGAGTTAACTGCTATTTTATGTTTTTAGTATATTCTTCTTGTTAATGATAGAAAAATAACATATTTGAAGATTTAAAATATTGCTCCTATTTATGCAAAGAGTCCTGCTTTTCACTCCCGTTTTCATCTAGGGTGGTGAGGTGGGCAGAATAAGGGAACATAATTATTTACCATTATTTCAACATAAAAATATCAGGCACTATAAAAAATATTCTCCTGATCTTTATAGAAGAGGTATTTCCCCACAAAGCACTGGAACTACAATCTTTTTGAAATATTCTTATTTTAGAAGTCAGACCTTTCAGCTAACACTTTTAACAATTTTAGCTTTCTAACTTAGCAGTCACTGAATTACCACACTTCACAATTACATCCATGGAAGACTTCAGGGACCTGGGATAAGATTAAGATGCAAGTTAAACACTTAAGAGCAGTAGTATGGTCCTGAAGCTCCTGGACACCCATGGTCCAGTCAGGGGGATACCCACCACTGGACTTTTCCCCCAGCACCTCTTGGCGAGGGGGGGGTATCATATCACTCATAACATCACATCTGTCTGTACCTGCAGAGCAGCTCAGTCAGTGAGTGCTGCAAGTTGGGGCACCTATCCAGGCTCAAACCTGTTCAGGTTGGTTAAGTTCATGGCTCCTACCTGAAGGGAGATCCATGCCACTCTGTATTTCTGGACAAAAACCCAAGGTCTGAAGTCAGACATATCTGGGAGCCTAGGTCTGAAGTGATTTATAGCAGGGATTTAATCCGGCTTCATGTGAAGGGGAAGTGAGGTCTTGCCCCCAGGTGAGTGCTGAAGCGTTTATGCTGAAAAACCCTCCCTTTCTCCTGCCTCAGCTTCAGAGGAAGCAAAAAGCCAAAAACCAAACATGAATTGATAGAGTCCCCCCCACTAACCTAATGAACTCTGCATGCTCAAGGTGAGCATCCTCAGCAGCAAAAGAAATGGACTCTGTGTCCCCACTCCTTAAATAAGATTTTTAATCATGTAAAAGGCCTCTGTTAGACATACATTAAAAAGCATGGAGAACCGCCTCTGCCACAAACACAAATCAGTGTGAAGTATTTTATGAGCTCAGTCAGTTTTAGATCAGTTTAAAAATACAGATTTATTCTTGGTGAATGGAGCAGCATAAATAACAAAGTAATTCTTCAGGGAGAAGTCTGAAGGTGCAAGCAAAAGAAGCTTGAGAAAAGAAAAGCCACACAAATACAGAGTTTGTCTTTTTAACATCATCTGTATCTACAGTATCTAGCATACAGAAATAAATATAGCTATGGTCCATCAAGCAAAAAGATACTTTGAAGAAATTTTCTGCATGAAAACTTTGGAAGATTAGTGAACAAATATTAGAGGGGATATTTCAGTATTAACTCCTATCCTTATAGAAATGAAATCCTTCCAACAACTATCCTCAACACCTTTCCATAAATTTGATATGAACATCCCACCTCCATTGAGATTTATGCGGACACTGGAGAACTTTCTCCTTGCTTCTGTAATGCTAAAAAATTTTCTTTCCAAGATGTGCTAGAAATTAATTTCTTTCATAAATTTCATTTTCATGTACTTCATTCAGTATAGTGAGCTAGCAACCTGCTTCAACTCAAACTGCATGCCCACACAGACCTGCAACACAGGATTGCTGTGGTCACTATCTGGCCATGGGTTTTGTGTTGGTTTTGCTAAGCCTCAGTGCTGAAGCTGGTCCAGCTTGCTCTGCCTGACCTGCCCACAGCTTCACTTAAACTTGCTTTGGCTGTAACTGCAGTTTTCCTTCTGACCAGGTGCCTGTGGTTATTTTGATTTATTTTGCTTATTGCTGTATGGTGCTGCTGTATTTTTGTGACTGCACAGTAGTGATGCAGTAGGAGAAATACCCTCCTGGTGAGACAGTGATGGCTCTGGGACGTGCAGGTGGGGGTGTGGTGTGGGGGAGTACCAGCACTGGGCGATAGGAGATGGGTTTGTCTCTGGAGATCCTAGAGCTATAAACAACTCACCAGTGTCAGATAAAGAAATGCAGACCTGAAGCTGGACAAAACTGGTTTTAGGGGAAGCAAGTAAAACAAAGAAATAGTATCTAGTATAAGTCTCTGTATTTAGCAAAGTCGGATCTCCTGTGGAGCTCAGACCAATTAAGAAAGAGCAAAGGTGTAAGAGCTTGTTAGCTAACATTCAAAAATGAACCTAAATAGATCCTAGAGTGAGGAAGAGGAAACCATCAATATGAACATCAAATCCCTGCTGGTGAAGGACTATGGATGCCAACAACTACTCATAACCCTGCTGACTCCAACACCTGTGCAAAAGCAGCAGCACTCAGACCCAGAGGAGCTGGGGCAGAGAAAGCATTATACCAGGAGAAGGGGTAGAAACTAAGGAGTTTGCATGTCACAGTTTTAGCTGTATTATTATTATTACTACAACTGAAACTTTTTCTGCATAGACATAGTCTTGTTTTTTCTGTAATAGTTGCATCTGGAGTAATAATGACTCTTGGATTAGACTGCTAAGGTTTCAATTATACTAACAATAAATTCCTGTCTTTATATATGTTGTTTCCACTTTGCCCATAAAACATGATATTGGATGTAATAACTAACTTCACTAGATTTAAGTCAGAAAAATGTTACCTGTTAGCAGTACTGAAATGGAGTCTCTTCCTAGTTAGTTTAATATGAAAGACTAAACTCTCTCAAAACTATTAACTTAAAACTGGCATCAGTTGACGATTCACTGGCATTTGCCAAAACTGACAGGACATAAAGAGATCAGATTTTCAGGTGGTGTAAGCTGTTTTTTCCTTTTGGTTGTGTGGGAAAGACAGAGCCCTGATTTCAGGCTCTGGTTCTAGGGCATATGGCTTCCTTGAAAACCTGAGGTCTGGCACAATAGTAACAGTTATTCTAGGGGTGATATCTTGCTTCATCTGAAGTCAGTGAGAATTCTGACACTCACTCCTACTCAATGTTTCACCCAAGGGAATTTCACCCAAAACCAAATTCTTTACCCAAAGAAGTTCAGGAGGAGATTAGAATGGATCACAGCCACCTACTCAAGTTTGAGTCCACTGTTGGGACATCACTACTATCCCCTGTGCACCGCTGGAAGTGAAAACATGGACACAGCTCATGAATATATTATGGCAACAACAATATTCTGTCTGTGGGATTTTCCAGCTATGGTTCAGAGATACATATAGGTGCATTAGATCAGCTGATGCTACAAAGCACATTATACATGTAAAAGAAAAAAAACCCAACCAAAACCAACCCAAACAACTAAAACCCCAACCAACAAAAACAAACAAACAGAAAACCAACCAAGAGGAACATACCACATGCACCTGTGGTTAAGAAAAATGAAATAACATTATTAGAGTTATGACTAACTGGAATGACTGGAAGAGCTGTACCACAGCAAAAAAAAAATCAGCTGTGTATGTATGCATACCTATACATCTTTCATTAATTTCCTTTAGATTGTGTGATATGCAGTAGTAACTTTGAATTAAGTTTTGGGTTAAAATGTGTATACCTGAGTATACATATATGCAGACACTTTTTAATGTTGACCATAAGCATAATATTTTAGTTCCCATATGAAATATATCAGGAAGATTGCTAGTGTATTGCTGGCCTATTTCAGTCAAGTTACATCATGTAAAGATTAAGTCTATAAACCAAGAATATGGATGATCTCTTCAAACTAGGTACACTTCATACCCCCGAGGAAAGTTCTTTTCTTGCCCTTGAGATAACTGGTGATTTTAGATGCCCAAAATATGTGGCTTCATGTAGTGCTCTTCTGACTTCTTCTCAAGCACACACATGCCCAGCATTACTTTTGTTGCTTTGTCACATTAGCCTCTGTGTTTGTTCTCACAGAGTATGGAACTCATCTACTCAAGCTTAGATTTTCTGAGAAATTAAATGTCTGGATCTGAGTTATTCACTATTGGATCATTTTACAGTCTGCTGACAGACACCATTATTTCCAGAGGGCTTCCTCTAAGACAGATCTTTAAGATAAATTGTCCTCTAGAAGTGCCTACTTCTCTTAAACAGGCTTTGAAGGTGACCAGCTCAGGCTGAGATGTCTAGAAGTTTGCTTACTTCAGGTTAAGCAAGGTGCATCTCTCTCAGAGTCTGTAGTGGAGGCACAAAATACTTGTCACTTCTTGCCTGTGTCTAATGAGGGGGCCATAGAACAGTATCATGTGCTGTGCGTGACTCAAAAGCTTGTTTTGAATTGAACTGTTTTGCATTTTGTATCTGTTAAGTTTCAAATTTTATAGAGCAAGTGCTGAAGTCAGATAATGGACTTACGGTCTGAGCGATTTTTCATTACAAACTTCCAATTTTCTGTGAAAATTTTCAATTTTTTAAAACCTTTTTTGTGATAATTATAAGAAATTAAATTCTTTAAAAGGTATTAATTATGTTATAACCATTTCACATCTAATATAAAAAAACCCCAAGCCAGCGTCTGAGCCATTCAGAGGAAAACAGATCCCTATGATTAATTAGAATTTTAAATCATTATTTTAATTTCCTTTTTTTTACTTGCCTTTTTGTTTTTAAATGAACATATGAATGCTTTCATAATCTAAAAAAACCTAATTAACTGTACTATGATAAGCATATAAGAGACTCAAACCTTTGCAAACAGTTGTTCTAATAACATTTTATTAGCATAACACTCATTCATTTTTGACAAATATACTATGAATCTGTTGCATCAGACACAGGATGATGCCCATCACTGAGCTAAATGCTTTAAAATCATCTTTAAACGCAACAGTAAGCTTAACATAGTGGGAAAACATAATCTCTGTTTGGAAAGCTCATTTTATGAAGTAATTCAAGACAGGGGAGCAGAACTCAAGAGTAACCTCAGGACTGCTGCTTCCCTGCCAGATGGAAAACCTCAGGGATGACACGTTTGGTCTTGCAGGGAAGGATGCTGGCACTTTTGACAGCCTATCCACTCCACACCAACTGCATCAGCCTTGGAAGAGATTATGGCTCCCACCCTCCTGCCAGCAGAAAGGCCAGTGCAGTACTAAATGAAGGAAAATATATGCAGGCTGTGTTTGTGCACAAGGGGAAGGCAGTGAGCAACATTAAGAGCTGCTGCAGGCAGCAGACTGATGGAGGAGAGGCTACTGTGGCTCCCCAGGTACGGCCGGCAGCCAGGTGGAGCAGATGATCCCAGTGGGTACATGCACACACATATAGAATCATAGAACCACAGAATCCTAGAATGGATTGGGTTGGAAGGGACCTTAAGGATCATCTAGTTCCAATCCCCCTGTTATGGGCAGGGACACCTTTCACTCAACCAGATTGCTCACACACATATGCATATAAACACAGACAGACACACAGGTAGTATTTTAGTTCTGTTTTTGTGTTTCCTGAATGTGCATTTTCTCCTTCCTTGCAGTTGCTGTCCTTTAAAACCAATGTAATCAAGGCTAGCCCTTGGATTGCAGTGTGACCAAATGCAGACACTGGAAATCCAAGCACCACGTGCACCTTGGGGCCACACGATTTCTCTTGGTGTCCAGTCATGCCTACAAAATGACTTGACAGTAGCAAGAAGTTAAGGATTTCAAAAGGTGCAATACCTGGTACCAAATCCAAAGTTTATATTTGGAAGTGGACATAGGCATTTACGAGTTTCATTAGCTCCAAGCATCTCTGGTCTGGTCCCTGGTCTTGAAACTCACCTGGAGCTGGAGGCCATTAGTTGTGCCACTGGAGCTTGTCTTCTGGTGTATTTTTGTCTAAAGGAATCCAGTTTTTGTGCTCACAGACCTGACTCCAGCAAGAGTCATAGCACAGTAGATTGGGGCAATTGAGAAATTCACTTCAACTGTGCTAGAAACAAGACTGTAGATGTACCTTCAATGAGATGAAATGAAAGTAGAAGTTGGTGTCTAACTTTAAATAGAAAAGAGAGAAGGGAGGGATAGAGAGCATGGCATTTGGCACACAGGAACATATTTAATTAATTCCTAACATTAGAGTTAGTCCAAAGAAAATACAAAATGTGTATAGTGTGTTGAACCTAACCCCAGCTCCAAAGGTCTCCCTCTGTGGTGAACACACCGATGCCCTCCACTGTCTGCTGACAGACACTGTATGAGGCAGAGGCAGATAAATCCTGTCCCACACTGACATCTTGGAGGGTGCCCTGGAGCCAAGTGTCCTCAGAAGTATATACACTTTTTGTTTGTATGCACAGTTTTTGGTTGGGGGAGATCTAGTAGGTTCATGCCAAATGAGACTGAGATTGGACTAACATGGATGATTAGAGGACAGAAACTGGAAAGGAACTGGGGAGTTGTTATTTGACAGGATGGATGTACCTGATGAAGTACAGTCTGGGAAGAAAAAAATTACTAATTCACCAACAAAGAAAAGTTCATTTCTGTTGGAGAGCTAGTCCTGGTATACTATGTCACTTTTTTTGCTCTGAAAGTAGAAGTATTAATCTGGTGTATTTGTTAAGCAACTATTACAACAATTTTATTGCAATTACAGCTAGTGATGGGTTCCATATTAATTTACAAACAAGTAATAGTATTTGTACAAGTAGCATACTTTAGGCTTCCTGAACTAACTGAAAAGTCATAGACCATGCCTACTATGAAGGCATGCAGGAAAGTTAACCATATAAAGGTGGAATGTAAGCATGCCTAACCTGCAGGTTGATAAACACCATATGGGTGCTCTTATGCAGGAATAAAATTGCTTTCATTTTCTGTAGCTTAATTCTGTTTAAATTGCTGCAAACGCCAGCCTCTTTATTTTGAGTGAAAACACATGTCCCAGGAGTTTAATGTGCTTGAACTTATGCTTGTTAACTTCACCACTCAATTATCCATAACTTTCCCAAGTCTCCACACCCAAACTTGCCATTAAAAGAAATTATTGCTCCTACTTACACACAAAATATGTAAGCAGGCATAGCAGTCTGCTCCACACCAGCTGCACTTCAGCCATGTGGAGCCCTTCTAATGGGCATTTTCCCCCACATTTGCATGTGTTTTAATAAGCTGAACTCCCAAAGACAGAAAAGGATCTAATTGAAAATGTCCAAAGAAATCCAGCCCTCTACTATGCACTTTTTCTGAATTTGTCCCAAGGGCACTGAACCCACTTCTTTCTCTTATATGAAAAAGATGCAATAATGGCAATATACATCCCAAAAGACCATGGCATACTAAAGTTGCTGTCAAGCCTTAGTAAGACTGATGCTTTCTGGTCCTCATCTCTACCAAACTCCTCAAGAAGACAAGCTACAAGTTGTTCTGTTGCACCTTTCCTACAAAATGTCCTTCAACATTCAAAGGAGAAATACTTCTTGATATACGCTCTCTGATTTAATTTTAATGTTTTGCATTGCATCATATTTCTTACCAATTAAAAATATGGGAAGTAGTAAAAATAAAAATAATAATAAAAAACAAAACAGAACAGCAATAAACACAAATTGATTCATAGGTGAGGTACGAACCTATTGCCCAAACTGTCTGGCATGTATTTGATTTACAAGATGAGGACAGAAGTCTCATAACAAATATTTCATTTGTGTGCTCCTAAATAGGGCAAGAATATTCAGAGGGTGTGCATCACTACTAAATAATTCACTTGTTGCAGGTCTTGTTCTGTGGAGCACAAAGGCAATCCTGCCTTGACCTATTTTGGTGCAGACTGACATCAGCCATGGTTCCCTACTTGTGGCAGGAGTGCCGATGGCATCACACAAACCACTTCCAAGACCATAGCCAGGCATCCTCCTTCTTCCTATATAGATGTTAATTTGAATTGCCCAGGAACAGCCTGTTCAAAGGCTATTACTAGTAGCTGTTTATGAAGGCATCCACTCTGTGGCTCAGCTCAGGCCATCACTGCCTGCCTGCCCTGACTGATCCCAACCACCACCACTGCTGACCCTGTTTGCCGACACCTGGGCTTTGAGAGATGGAGGCAGTGGAAGGGCTGGCTGTTAGGCTGATGCCCCACTGTGAGATCGTGTGGTTGCAGGTGTGAACAGCAGAGGTAGAGACAATATTCAGTGTCATCACCAGTGATGCCTGTCCATTCTGGATGTGAGCAACCCAATCGTACAGCAGTGATTTCAGAGTATCTATGAGTGATTGCTTAGTAAAAAATTTAGAGGTGAATGATAAAATCTATACCTCTATATGACTCTGGTTGATGGACAGCCTCTTATTTTCATTGTTTTTAAGGAAGTTTTACATTTACTGTGTAACCTAGAGGGGAAAAAATCCCAAACTGCCTACTTTGGATGAAAAAGTCAAAGCTCCATGGATACTGTTGCTATAATACATCTTCATAACTCTGTAACTGGACGTTAGGTTCCCTGTGAAAATAGATCTTTGATGAGAAAATCTGATTTTTTTTGAAGTTCTAGAATTATATTGAGAAAATTTTAGAATATTAGAATTCCATGAAGAATTATAGAATACTAGAATTATGCCAATAAAAGCACTGAGTGGCTTCCTTTTGCTAAATAATCCCCTAAATTTTAATAGTAAACCTTGTATCTTGTAGTAAGTTTAGATTATTTAACATTAACATGTAAAACATCTTAAACTCTGCCAAGATTTTGTTGGTGACCTCAAATTCAACTTCTAAGGAAACACAAATATGCAGAGAACTTATTCGAGAAAGCAAGCACCCACTTTTGGAGCATTTTATAACCAAGAGCTTGTGAGAGAAGGCAAAAACATAGAAAAGAGGAGGCAGCTGAGACAGAGCATCAAGAGTTAAAAATACTTCCCAGGAGATCAAATATTTAAAAAAAGTAAGGACTTGGGAGTTCAAAAATGTTGCATATCTTACTTCGGTATTTTTAGACTTCTTTACATTTCTGTGGATCTGGAAAACTCACAAAACCTAAGACTACTTGAAAACATACTTACCAGCTACCTAATGTGTACCTGCTGCATACTTTAACTGATATTGGTCAAATGCATACACTTAATCTTCGAGGGAACCAAAACGTTAGGGGGGCCCTAAGTGTCTACATCTGAATTTCACCCTAAGTAGAGACAATGCTATGCACCTCCCTCCGGACTCCTGGTTCCCCTTACAGCACAAGAGCCATTGTGGGGGCAGCAGGCCCATGGAGCAGCCAGGCTGCAGAGAGAACACACAGCTGCAGACTCCAGTCAGTCAGTGATACAGCTGGACAATTCACAGCCCCACACACAGGAGAGGTGGGTTGCAAAGGCCTCCTGCAAGACACCAGCAAAGGTCTGGCTGCTCCAGTGTAGCATTCCCTGCTGGTGTAGCCAGCCTGGATTCCACATGGATCCAAGCATCAAAGAGTGGGGCAGTGGTGGAGGGCTGCCTGGTGGGCGCTGGCTCCCAAATCCTGCCCTTCAGAGCCTTTCTGCCCTGAGCATGCCAGTGGCACCAGCCTCTCCCCCTCTCTTACCCTGTCTGTCCACCAGTACATTGGGGTATTCTCCTGCAGATGCCAGTGTTTTGTTGGGTTTCTCATTGTACCAGATCTCAGGAGTGCTGTGGGACAGTCCTTCGGGAACATCTCTGGGAGTCATGGGCTTTCTTTCTGAAATGCCCCAAAGATAAAAAAGAGCCTTGAGGTTACAAGGCTGGGAGCCAGGACTCTGGGTCTTCGAGCTGTGCATGCCCACAGGTTTCTTACCCTTTGTGTGTCATATTTTCCACCTCCACAAGAAGAGGATTATAAATATTTCAGAGGAATATTGCACATTTTCTTGTACTGATACACATACTGCTTGAAACCCCTGACTGAGAGATGTTATATAAATATGAAGGCAGTGACAGGTGGTTATGTCAAGCACCAGGACAAATAGAGTGAAAAAGCTTTTAAAAGGCTAATCCCAAGTAGGTGCATGTATGTATGTGCAGGAAAATTTCAGCTTGCTCAAGATATTGATGCACTTCTCAAGAGCTGGTGTGAATTAATGGAATTACCCATACGAACACCATGAAGCAATAAAGACTGGAAACAATTAAATGAGTTGGCCTACTCCATTCTGTGGCAGAAACATAAACTACACACCATCTGCATTCAAATATCACATTAAAAGATTTGTTGCATAAATTTGGGTATGTATTTAAGAAAAAACACTTCTGGAGTATGGGAATGTTAATTTACTGGTCAATACTTCCCCAACATAGCATTAAAAAAATTAACCTTCTCCCAGTATGAATTTCCTGTTGAATATATGATTGACAAATGCTAATTTTATGCAATTTTTAACACTTCTCTACTACCATGAGTGGCTTGAATTGGGTGCAAATGTACACAATCCTTTTTTACAGTCTGACATAATTTCTCTGATGCTTTGAGCTCCTCTAAGTAGTCACTTGACTACCAATTATAACACACTTGACTTTTCATATATTAAGGGTAAGTAGTTTGAGATATTTTTAAGCTTTATTCAAAGTGCGAGCAGTGCACACGCTGGATTATTATCAGTGGTAAACTAACTTTTGAAAAACTCCAGTGTTTTCTCACCATAAGTGTTGTCTTTCCTTTCTTTATTCTCTGGAAACAAGATAAAAGAATAATATGCAGCCTTGTGGTTGTATGACTGCATTTGGGCAGTGTTTGGATATGTGTTTTCCTGCTGCAGTTGTTACTTTAGAAAGATCTTATGTGACTGACAGAGACTTCTGAGGCATTATGACGAAACAAACTAATTGACTTTTAGGAGAAAAAGAGCAGAACAATTTATCCTAGTACTATATGTCTTTTTCTGGGCAGAAAGGTCATGATGACAAAGTAACAAAATT
The DNA here is from genome assembly GCF_001604755.1 of Lepidothrix coronata. Taxonomy (NCBI): domain Eukaryota; kingdom Metazoa; phylum Chordata; class Aves; order Passeriformes; family Pipridae; genus Lepidothrix; species Lepidothrix coronata. Next base: position 1,061,685 of record NW_016690371.1, read on the forward strand.
GAAAAATGAAACAACTTTCCAAAACATGAGAAAACCCCATTACTCTTCTCTTTGACTCACTTGTCACAAAGATGAGACTAAAACAAACCTCCAGACACTCCACATTAATAGGCAATGATGAACAACAAGGTTCCTGCTCTCTCCTCACGTGCAAGGGTGTTCTGGGGAAAGCAGTGCTATACACTGAATTCTCTCTTCCATACACTTAATAGTCACTTGTTTGGTGAAGTTAATGGAGTTATTCTGGAGTTAATTGGGTTTAACCAGAGGAAAATTAGACCCACTAGAACGAGTGCTAACACAAAAGGCTTTGGAAGCAGGCCTGCATTGCTGGTCAGAGAGATTAACAGCGCAGAGGAAAAGGATCTCTTAGAAAACAAGAGCAGGAGGGTGATGCGGAGGAAACTTGCCTACTCCTTTGAATTGGCAGCTATATCACAGTCTGTGGTGGGGAGGCACTCAGCCCCGCTCTCCACTGGTTTCATCCAATTATCTCTTCAGTTCTTCATCTCAAAAGTGACATGTATGAGGTAGGATGAACAAAAGAGAACTGTCTAAGTGGTTAACACAGGGCTGAGCAGATGTCGGATAATGGTTACAGAGATCAGAACTACTTAATCATATCCAATGCCTTGAATTTATACATGTGACTGTGCTGAAAAAAAATAAATCCAGAAAATACATTTTACTGCATGTTGTTTGAAAAACTCTCTCCAAGTTAAAAGGTGACATCAACTCTAGCTTCTCACAGTAACATTGGATTAGTGGGTCGAAATAATTTTCATGATCTCAAACCAAGAATGATGCCACCACCTATACCTCAAATTCATCCCAAGGTTACTGTGTACATTTGCATAGTAATTGTATTTCCAGTACAGTATGCAAGCCCACATAAAGTGCCCCAAATAAAATTCATTCCTAAGATTTTTATATCCTTCAAATACATGCATATTAAACAGTAAGGTTTTATCTTTCAGGTACTGACTCATTTCCTGCTCCAGTAAACGATCACTGTGTAACCCATTGACTTTCTCCATGATTATTGGGAGCTATAAGATTTCTTGCACTAACAGTAAGACAGGTGCCATGGAAAACGAGATACATTCATGTTGCTTTATACATTTGTGACGAATTTAACCTGTATGTACCAGAGATGGTGATGGGAACTTGCTGTAGAGTGCAGGACATGTCAGATGTAAAACCTGCTCAGCACTTTCCTGTGTTGGGCTGTTACTTTTTCTCTCCTGGACTGAAAGGAAAAAAAGAGGTGATTGGTAATTTTCCAAATACACTACATTGTGTTCATCTTAGATTGACTGCTAGCACTGCCAGCAGGGAGTACATTTCCTTTCCATATGAACTATGAGCAAAGCCCATACTTTTGGTATCATGCACATTGCATGATCTTGCTTAGCAAATACTGCTGCTGCTGGCTGCCAGACCTCTTTCATGAAAACAAAGGTGCATCTTGTCATCCAGGCCATAATGACCACCCAAGCCATCCTAAAATTAACTCTGAAGGCTGGAGAAGCACTTTCGCTTCCTTCTCTATAGACTTGGCCCATGAAATTACACAAGCAGCTTTTCTCTTCTTGGTTTGACACCCGAGTGTAGCTGCTCACCTGCTACAGCTGCAGGCTGGGTCTAAGTACCTGCAGTGTGAAGGTGACACGTAGTGGGTGGATATAAAACAAGAGGGTTTTAGAGGAAAAGCAAGGACTACAAAGGCTTTTGTCCCTCCCAGCATCACTGTCTGGCACATCGTGCCACCCATGCCAAATGATCAGATCAGGTGGCCATAGAGCTTCTGTAAGTAGACTGCACATGGTCCCAAAATGTTGCCTTAACCTAGGGGTTTTGGGAGGGTTTTTAGATGTGGAATCATCATGGACTTTTCATTGCTATTGGTTTTCCATTAGTCAAGAGTGACAGAACAATATTTTTCATCTGGGGATTGTAGGAGACTCAATCCATGCCTGCCATATGCTGACTTGGTTCAGAACATTGCTGACTTCCAGAGTGGAGAGATGCAATCCAGTCAACTGAGAAGCAACCTCAGTTCTGGAGAGAAAAATGTAAAATTCAGGCTGGTTAAAGAGGCAGAAGCTGACCTGCAAAGAAAGGGAAAGTGTACAAATAAATCATTGTGATGCCTTCAGATTCTGACCTGACCTTCATCAGTCCCGACAGACTCATTCCAGATTATTTGCAAGATGACTTATTTCTCAAAAGCCATATGGCCACATTTGCACAATAGGAATTCATATCAGTGTAATGCATTATGCAAACTCTGATACAAACCTGTGCACAGATGCAAGGCAGGTCTTAAATTGGATGCAGTTTCATTTTGGGTATGCAAACACATATGCAGCATCAGTGCAAATATTAACATGCATCTATGCTACAGATCTGCTGCTGAAAAATGACTTGAACAAATCTGGGTATGCTAGTGCAGTATTCTCCATGTTGTTCAACATCACGAGAGGAGAGTTCTCTCTGGAACCCACTCCTTCAAGAGACTGGAAGAATCAAAATTATCAATGCTCTCTGACTAAAATGCAAGAGTCCTCTCTGTCATTGCTTCCCCATTGTAATAACTTAAATAATAGTAGTTAAACTAGATGAATTATGTGCTATTTCCTCCTGCTCATGTTGAGCAAGAAGAGAACCAAAGATCAATATTAATTAGATTATGTAGTAGACATTTAATTCTCTAAAACACTCAGAATACTACAGAGAAGAGTACAATGGAAATGTCTTGGAAGATTAGATTAGATAGGTGTGATACCCAGCTGTCACTGGGATTAACAGAGTTTTTAAAATTGGGATGGTTAGAGGAATCTGAGCTGAGACCATGGTATACGCTCCTGCTGAGCAATTATTCAAGCAACGATTGAGAGCTTTGCCAAAGTTTTCAACCTGTGACTCCTATCTTCTGCTCATCCTTTGATAATCACAGAAACAAAAGCTTCAGGAGATCTCAGGACTGGAGCAGCACTCATGCTGGAGGGCTGGAGCAGCACTGTTTGGGTAGGAGGATGGTCAACTTTCTTGGAGGACTTTGAGGCTGTGAAGACAGAGGGAACTAAGAAATGAGAGAAAATGGTTTTATCTGTAGTGTGCTATTGCCTATTTGTCCTCATTCTACTCCTTTTCCAAGCACAGGTGTGGAGGGGTATGTTGTGGGAAAGTGAGCTGTTGTGATACTTCCAGTTGATTTTAAACTGTTTTGAGACAGTGCTTAGATTATATCCCCAGGTCACCTCCAGAGAACCCCAGGGTTCTCCTTTGAGATTTAAACACCTGCAGAACATCCTTGATTGTTGGTTGTCAAAGTATAGGGATTGATAGACCAGCTGGAGTCTGTCCAGCATCCTGTCCAGCCCTGGCTTCTCCTGCTGGATGCTGCCTGTTCTAACCTGATGTTGGCATTCAAGATAGAGTATAGCAGAGCATGAACCTAGACATGGAAAGCCATGCCAGAGCCTGTGTATGGATGTAGGCTTCATCCTTAAGTCCCTAGGAGTAAACCTATCAAGGTCTTGGAATATTTCCAGGCATGGGAATGCTTGTGCTACCAAACTGCTCAAAGGTTGCCCAGCACAGCTAACAACTTCCAAACAAATCTCAAGCACTGTTTGGGTGTCAGCATGGCCAGGAACCATTCAAAATATGCAGACTGGGTACAGCCACCTGGTTTTGGAGATAAAGGCTACTTAATGCTATGAACATAAGCCAGTCTGTAATAGCTGAGACTAGGGCTAGAGAATGAGTTAAGCACATTTAATTCAGCAGAGCTCAGTTCATTAGCTCTAGTACACAAGGAACAAAAAAAATAACAACAAAAAAGGTTTTGTTGAGCACTTGATCTGGACTTGTTTTGGGAGAAGCTAGCTTTCTTCTCTGATTAATTAAAGTTGTTTTGACTCCTTCTCTGTGGCTGAATTCCTGCTGAGTCACTTTAGGTATTTCAAATCCACCCTGTCCAATCTACCTGCCTATTTAAAATCCTTCTCTTCTAAAACCTGCCAACGTTTTGGATCTCTTGGCTTTCATGACAATTTTCTTATTAATTTCCTCTCAATTTCAATACTCTGACATATCACCTGACTTCACTCTTTCTCATTCTTCCCCATCCTTAATTCAAACTATACCTACAGATTGATCCATATGTATATTTGCTTTCATTGCCTCTCTCACTCTTTGTTTTTCACAATTTCTTGCAATATTTTCTTCTGATTATTGCATTGTTTTCTGTAGTATATTCCCTGTCACTCCTTTCATAATGCCACCTTTTCACCTTGACCCATCATTCCTTTCTATACTAATACTTTTCTTTCATTATTACAATTCTTTAATACTAGAAAAGTTTGCAGAAACATTCCTCATACTTCCCTTTCATAATAATAATATTCCTTTACCTTATTATTGTTTCTTATGCCTTAACCATGTCTGACTGTAAATAGCAGTACAAAAAAGAACATTATGTAGGTGATGGTATAGAAAAGTCCAAACCCTGGCCATTAGACTCCCTAAATTCCCTTTGATTTCAACGTGACACCACATGGATGGACCTTTAGGTCTATGCACAGTCCAAACACTGCTCCAGGAAGAATTTGGAGTCCAGGAAGGATAATTTATGGGAGAGAACCTTAGGTCACAAATTTTTCAAGCTGTAAACATGAAGCTTCATGTAAAAGTATGAAACCTCAAATAACTTCTAATCATAGCAATATTGGGGCACATCAGGGCATATTCAATTGTAACATCAATAGGTTGCTTTACACCAGGAATATTTGAAAATATTTCTTTTCTCCTTTTGGTGTAAAATATGTTTGAAAGTAATAAATGCTTCTTGAAATTTGGGACTATTTACATAACAGTAGTTTTTAGAGCAAGTTATTCGATATGAGAAATAAAGCAAACCTGTCAAGTTTCCTTGGTCAATAGGAGCCAAATTACTCTTGTCCACTTCATCCACAAAAGCTGGCTTGTATGAAGTCTTCTGGCACTGGAAGATTTATATTCTCTCTAATTTATTCACAGTAAATACTGTCCAAGCAGGATGAAGCCCGCACAGCACGAACAAAGAACATGCTATATTTAAGAGGTCATGTCTGACTTTGAACATATGGCAATGATTCCTGAAGTCAGAAATAAAATGTAATACTTGTAATATGGCATGTAATACTTTCTGTACTCTACCAAATTACCAGGGAGACAGATTGTGCTTTTCTGCATATACTGACAAATGTCCTCCTCATTATGGTTTTGCCCTTTTTATATTACCATATCATTATTCTTTTTCTTTTGTACTCCAGTGTGCAATTTAGATGACTACATTCTTTGGCAATATTAAATATTTTCAGGATTGCTTAGAAAATGATCAGATATTTATTATTCTTCTGCTAATATGAATTCATCAGTAAAAATATGCACCTCAAGGGGAGCCACCCATTGCATTTAGCCAAACCAGCCAACCATTCCAAAGGTAATAAAACAGCATTTATAACCAGGAATAAACTGTGACATTTCTTTCTAATGAGATTTCCAAGCTGAGTCTTGTTGGCAGCCATTTTACATTTGTGATGCTAATAATGAGTGGGAACCTGATGTTAATAATTAGTAGCTGTTTTCTTTTATAATCTTTTTCTAATAATTTTAGCACAGAAGCACACTTCCCTTGGGTTTCTCATTGTTTTGAGCAGGGCATTTGTGTTGCAGTAGCACAGATGCAGCCCTAGCCTAGCACGGTAGCTGAACAAACAAACAGCCTCCTTGAACTTGTGCCTGACAAAAAGAAAATGAGAAGGCCCACGTAATACCACCTGTGTATTTATTTTCGTGAAGGAACAGAAAACTGTTCTTTTGAGATGGCAGCTCCCCACACACCTCCAACAGGGTGGCTAATGCTCCTGGAAAGCCCTCTGCAAATGCATGGACATACCCATTGTCCCTCTGCCACTGGCTCGCACCTTCCTCGTGGCAGCATCGCTCTTTCCCAGTGCTGTGAAGCTTCACCCAGACCCTCAGATGAGAGAAACCATGAGATGCAGAAAGACAAGAGCCCACCACATTGCCAGGGATTCTTATTTTCAGCAGTAAAAGGAACCTGCCACTTGACTCCCTATTGAAGGAACTGAGAAACAGATACAATTTGAGCTGATACAATATGATACAATATGACCAGAGAAACAGATACAATCAGATACAATATGATCAAAAAGATAATTTCCACCACCATGCAAGAGGTTGGAAGAAATTCTTTGGCAGCCATCAATGCAGGAGAACTTGTCAGATGATTGGGGTGGTCCCTCCTGATTGTCAAAACTTATTAAACCTTTGCATGTCCCCCAAAACCTGGGGAAGGAGGAGGTCTCAGCAGGCAATCGCTTGAGTCCACTGTCTGAGAGAAGCAGTGGGACTCAAACTGTGTATGGAGTGGTTTCTTTTTTTATTTTAAATGAAGAAACCTCATTAAAATGATAGGAATTTCCTGAGGAAATTCTCAGCCTGTTCATTTTTTAAGAGCCTTTGTATTATAAAATGTGTTTGAAGTCCTTCAATTTTTACCAATTAGCCACTTTTATCTAACTTCTAATCTCTTAATAGCCTTAATTGAGTTCTGAATACTTTAAATTATCAAACGTCTTTGGGGGATTATGATTTCTATTTCTGATTATACAAAACAATATCAATTGCACAACACCCCCCACCCCCATTTATGTCAAAATAAACTATTGGGGATGTAAGGCATATACTTTACGAGCTGGATATTTGCATTTGAAACACTGCTTTAAAAGACTTGTGCTTTCAAGGAGGTTGAAGGTAAATGGTGAGAAATGAGAGAACAGCAATGTAGGCCTTAAGTCGATGGAGGGTCATTGCCTTTCTGGCCTCTGTTGCATGGGTAGAGGCTGCCCATGGACACGAAGCGAGTAGTGGCCAGCTGCCAGTGGGGTGGTGGGCCACGCAACCCCCACAAGGCACAGGCCTGCTCTTCTCAGCTGGGAGGGAGCTTCTTCCCATCCCACTCCCAGGCCTTCACACCTCCCCACTGCTCCAGTGCCAGGGACTGGCCCCCAGTCTAAATCAGCTTGGGTCTCCAATTCCATCTAAGCCCCTTTGCTCCTCTGAACTTTCCTAATCTGACCAGTCTCTACCCTCCCCAGGGGCTTACTACCTTACTGCACCTCTGATCATGAACCTTTCTCTTCCTCCTTTGCTTGCCCATGGCCCCCTGGCATCAAGGTGATTTGTTATTTCCCTCCCATTCCACGTTATTCCCCCTTTCCCTTGGAAGATGCTAGCCCTGGCAGGGACAGCAATCCTTGCACTGATGAGGCATCAGCTCAGACACCACTCTGAAGGCAAAAAGGCTCCGGGGAACAGAGGACAGATGGCAGCCCTACCAGAAAAGGGACAAACGAGTGTCTTAACTCAAGGAGAGCAGCAACTTGTTTTATATGTTGCCACAAGCTGTGGAATAAAATACTCTAGTAATGCAGATATGGCATCCAAAGCAGATATTTGTAGCGTGAGCTAATACCAATGGAAAAGCTCGATTCTTATCGAATAGAGCCTCCTTTGTAAAAATCAAGAGTTTATTTGCTATCAAAAGACAAACAAGCTTTATTAACTTGAAGAAAGTGTTAGCTTTTTTTACTTTGTTTGCTTGTTGATTCTTTTTTTTTACTCCAACTGTTTTTATTAGATTTCAGTTTTAGTTCCTGTTAATTTGCCTCCACTTGTTTTCATCTCCCTTCCATCCAAAGAATCGGCTTTAATATCCAGCACCAGAAACAACATCTTTTGAGAGCTAAATTCCTTTTCCTAACTTCAGGGCAAGATTTCAAGTTGTCATTTCTAAGCATCTTGTATGTTTTCTAGAGATCCTGGCAAAAAGTCTGTGAAGTTTCTGGGGAACCCACAGCCATGTTTGTAACTCATCACTGGTACTTACTGTAGAGTCTGGCTTCATATACATAAAGCAAATGCCCATTCAACCTCCCAGTGTTAGAACCTGGATCTAACTGCCACTTTTATTCAGGATGAGCAGTGCTCTACTTCAGAAGTTGTCCTATTGATCAAACAGACACAAAAAGCACATTATTAGACTGACTTGAATGATTTACTAGTCTTATTTTCAATCTGTATTGCTATAGCAGCTATGACTGCCAGTTGAACTCTAGGGAGGGGTTTTTTTGACAATGTACCATGACAGAAAAGCAGTATCTTCTCTGAGCATGCAGTCTGAGGTGCTGATCCGGGAGGTGTGTATGCTCAAATTTATTTGCTGGAGTTGTCCATCCATATCCGTGGATGCTCAGAGAATGGATATTTAAGCAGATATACGATCTATACTGTTGGCTTCTGTCTTCCACTTCAGTTGCAAACTATATCCTATTCTTTTTATTTTCCTTTCAATATTGAATTTTACCGTGTACTTACTTTTACATTTACTACTTAATAAATTGAGACTTTCCAAACAACAACATGTATATTTAGATATATTATTAAACACAGTAATTTTCAATGCGCTATAGGGATCAGAGTCATTCTAAAAGATGAGTTAATACATAATTCTGTAGTTCGGCGTCTCTGCAGAAGCCTGTCCCATACACTTTACATAAAAGGCCTGACTCATACAAGTGTGACAGCAAAATGAAGGCCACTAAACTAAAAGATGAAAACAGCCAAAAAACTTTGGTTAAGGCATTTTGGTTGAGACAATAGTTTAAGAAGGTCAGCACAAAAAGTCATTCAACTCTCCTTTTGACTTCTTATCCTAGAAAGAGAGAACAATAATAAAACCAGGCAGCAATAAATTTAGAACAAATTAAAAAAAAAATACTTTTATGTAACACACGTCCTGACTATAGAATTCATTGCTGTAATAGGTCATCAAGTTAAATACTGTGGCTGGATAACATTATCGTCACTCATAAAGAGCCAAGTCCTCTCTACCGTAGCCAAGCCAATGTTATTCAGTGAGACTGAAACAAGATCTGAGTAAAACAGTGGGATTTATCCCAGTATTTATGAGATGGTTATGCTCTATGAGAACAATAAAGGTAATTAGATCCCCTGCTCAGCACTTCATCTGTTTACGGAAGTGGAGGAGCAAACTCCCTTTTACCATTCCATAATTTGATAAAATCACTATAAAGGGGCTTTAAAAGTAATAGATACTAACCATGGGGACAGTACTGGGTCACTGGGTTATGCTTTACTGAAAAACTTGCTTTAGCTACCAATTACCTTGGCAAGCTACAGCTGTATGCATAATTATGAACTATAGGACTTCGTACACATGTACTGAAAACTAACTTCCCCTGTCCTCACCTATGAAGCCCTTTTCAGCACAATGAGAATTACACAATGCTGCTATAAATTATATGCCAAACTTCAGTCTGATTTTGGGTACTTACACTTCTAAATCTTTCAAACTACTGGTTTCTAATTAAAATTGTGACATGCTCTTTCAACAATAACCCAGTATGTAAGGATTCTGCATATCTTTCAAAACTTTCACAAGGAAAAAGTCAGCTTTAATTCACAAGTGAGGTTTATTCTTTTGGTAGTTTTAGGTAACACAACCTCTTTAGAAGCAGATGGCCTCCTGAGTGTGTTGGTAGAAATGTGGCACAGGAGACATGAGTCTAGAGCCAAATTCAAGGAAAATTACAATGTGTAAGGCCCAGTTTTCAGTAAAAGGAAGATTCTGCTCAAAGATAAGTACAGCCTTTAAAGTGAGGGTCAAGTCTACCTAACATGGTAGGGGGAGTCTTCCTGGGTCTCCAGGGGCAGATGTTACCAACCCTATGTATGCCTTACTGGCCCTCATCACTACTACTTCAGCCTCACACATCAAAGTGGGAGAGCTTCTCTCACTGCCCATACCATGCAAAGGAACTGATGCCTTTGCTGTTACCACTTCAGGGGTGAGGGAATTCTCTTTTTTCCTCACATACAGATATTAAATGTCAGTGTCAGCAGCTGGCGTTCAGCAGTCAACACCATCAGAGGGAACATCTCGATGGTCGTTGCCTCAGCCTTGGCAGGAGAAGCAGCGTGAATGCAAATGCAGGCAAGGCTGTGCACTGGCCAACTAACTAGCAGAAAAACACCCTTTAGCGCTATTTATCTACCGCATGGAGTTCCAGGGGGAAGATGCCACCTCCTGAGAGCAGAGGCTCCTAGGAAGGGTGCCTGAAAAGAGTGCCACAGCCATCCTAGGAGGAATCTTTCTGTGCTTGAGAGGGGCTCCTACAAAAAGACACTGTGGCACAGGGCCTGTGGGAATTGCCTTCTAGAGTTAGCCTCCAGGATGATGCAGCCTGGGGAGAGAGAGAGAAGATGAACAGCTCCAGCTGCAGGGATGGTGGATTTTCACACCTGCAGCCACCATACCTTGGTGGTGCAACTCACGGGACAGGCAGGGCAGAGGAGCACCTGCTCTGTCCGTACTGACGTTGCCTAAGTCCTACCTCCATTCTGCTGGTTGACTCCACTCCAGTTTGCCCCGTTACGGCACCCTCGGCGTGAGGCGGGCAAAACAAGGTGCAGTTTCTCTCAAAGCGCAGCTCCCCTCCTCTCCCTCCCTCCAGACCCCGGCCGCCACCCCAGCGGTGCCCACCAGCATGGCTCCCTCGGGGAGCCCGGCGACACTGTCCGTCATCGCCGTTTTACAGCCAAGCTTCTCTCCAAAGAGAAAGAAAAAAAATTACTTTCACTGCCCACGCAGCGATGCTTTTTTTCCAGGGAAAATGAAATCCAACAAACCCACACCCCAAGCGCCAGCTCGGTGCCGCTGGCTGCGCTCCCCCGCAGGCACCCCCGCTGCCCCGGCCCGCCGGGAGCAGGTGCTCGGCGCTGCCGCCGCCCCAGACCCCCCTCCCGCCGGCCGCGGCACCTTGCGAGTCATCCCCGCTCCCCCCCGCTCCCCCGCCCCGGGCGGCCGTCGGGTGTCGCTTCCCATTTCACTTGGAGATATTTTCGGGTGGCAGGAGCCGCCTCGTCATTTCCGCCAGGAGAAAAAGACACCGGCGCGGCAGCCGCGGCCGCGGAGAAGCCGCGGGAGCCGCCGGGCACCGGAGCCGGCAGCTCGGATCCAGCGCCCCGCTCGCCGCTCCGCCACCGCCGGGGACCGACCTCTCGGCGGGGCCGGCAGCCGCCGCCGCTGCCCGCGGGTCCGCGGGGGCGGGAGGCGTCGGAGCGTGCCGCCCTCTCCTCCCCCTTCCTCCTCCTCCTCCTCCTCCCCCTCCCCGCCGAGCCGGCAACATGAACTGAAATCCCCAGAGAGGCACAGAGGCGGCGAGCGAGCGCAGCGGAGGCAACCGGGGATATAGCGGCTCTCTCCTCCCGCCGCCGCCGGGGTCCCGGGTAGCGCTGTTCCTCCGCCCCGCACAAACCTCGCCCCGAGCCCGGAGAGCGGCGGCCGCCCGAGCCCCGCGCCCCCGAGCCGCCCATGGCCCTCATCATGGAGCCCGTCAGTAAGTGGTCGCCGAGCCAGGTCGTCGACTGGATGAAAGGTGAGGAACGGCGCCGGGGCTGCGCGGTGCCCTCTCCCATCACCTCCCCAACCCCCGCCCCGCAGGTGCGGGGAGCTCCGCGGCTTCCCCCGCGCCGGGATCCCGCCTCCCGGCACCGCTGGCTCCCTCCCCGCTTTGGCTGGGCTTGGAAACGGAGGCGGGAGGCGGCCGGGGGTTGGGGCGAGGGGGCCGGGGGTTGGGGCGAGGGGGCCGGGGGTCGCGCTCTCCCCCTTCCTGTGGGGCGGCCGGCGACCCTGGGCGGCCCATGAAGCCAGGGAGGGGGCCGGGGGCGATGCCGTGCTCGGGGGAGCCCGGTGTGCTCCCGCGCGGCGACCCCGGTGTGGCGATGGAGCCGCCCCCGCAGCGGCGGGGGACGCGAGGAGCGTGTCCGGCTGATCCCGCCGGGTGCGGCGCGAAATGACTCGCAAATGAAAGTTCAGCCGAACGTACGGCGCTCGCCAGTGCGGGGGGACAACGGAGGGGACACGGGAGGGATGCGGCTGCAGGCTCTCCCCGCGATGGGGAAGGGCGGGGGGGCTCCGCAGGCTGTGGGGCCGAAGGGTCGGTCTGCGCCCTCGGGGATGCCGGGGCTCCCGCCCGCTCCGCCCCCGCTGCCGTGGAACCGCCTTGCCGGGAGAAGGGCGCCCAGAGCCCCCTCCGGCCGGGGCACCGCGCTTCGGGGGGTCCCCATCCCCGTCCCCATCCTGGGGGCCACATTTCGAGATTTCTGATTGAAGGGAGCACGGAAGAGTCCGCTCGGCTGAGCATGATTCTACCGCTGCTCCGCTTCTCCCACTCTCTCACCTGTCCTCCCCCCAAATAAAGTCTGATAAGAATAAAATTTGGATTTTCTGGAAATGCTGTTCTTTTATTCTGCGTGCACCGACATGACTTTAACGCTGTAATTTAAAAGGGTCTTTTGGGGGGGGGAGGTTTTTTTTTTTTATTATTATTACCTTTAAGTTAGGCTGCAGCTGTGTTTTGAATAAATCACCATCTAGTATTATATATCTTTTTATAAAGATAGAATGACCGGATGGGTACAACTTTTGAACAACTGCTACATTGTGGGAGTTCTTTATAACATGCTGCGTGCTACTAATATGACAGTTTCATCATCCTTAAAATTTCAGGCATATAGCATATGTTTTCAGTTATTTGATCCTGGCATTTATAGCTGTTATGTTACAATTGTATTCCACATGCATAAGTTTGCTGTTTCTGAAGCATTCTCAATCCAAAGAATAATAATAATAATAATAATAAAGAATGATGTGATGCCTCATGTCCTAAGAAATTAGTAAATATTAATAAAAAACTTGAAGGAGCTATAGATGGTCAGTGTTAAAAGCAAACCCTTTTCAACTTCAAAACGTTTTCTTACAGCTATTTAGCTTTCAACATTTTTACCCATGGAAAAAGAAAAAAAGAAAAAGATTGTGTAGAACTTTTTCCTAATCAATGTCTGAGATACATTCCCCATGTTTTGGGAATGCATAAAAAGTAATGAATTTGCAGATAATGCATTTTTTAAACACTTCAAAAATGTAATACATTAAATACTTTTTATAAATGACAGGTGAAGTGCATTGCATACTCTGCTTTTGTATTACATCAATATAAAACCAGTAATTTTAAAAGAACAGACTGACTAAATGATAATATTAAAAATCGTGTGGCTGGATAAGGGTTTGTGGTTAGAAACGTGTGACTAACACTTAGACCTGTAGATCTTTTAAAAATAATCATGTGAACTTTACAAAAAAAAAAAAAGCAGTTATTGTAGTTGTGCTTTCTTTCTGGATTACGACGGTTGCTTTTTAGTGTTTAACCTCTTTATTTTGGTATGAGTGCTCAATTGTTTGTCTGGGGTACTTTCACTTTTACTGGGCGAACACATATATGTTGCTTCAAGCTTTCATTTCTTCATTTGGTATTCTGTGTAGATGAATCTTCATTTAGGTTGTGCAAAGAGCTAATGCACCTGCCTCTTACTAGCATTGTTGGATGAAAACCACTTAGATAGCCACTCTAGTTTCAGAACTTGAGCTTGGAATTAAAATGACCAGCAGCTGTGGGCAGGTCACACATTGCTGAGTTTGGAGTAAGGGTGGTCGTGAATAAGGGCGGGTGGTCCTTGCTGCAACAACTTTGTTTTTCTCACTTATCATTTGCAAACATTGCTATTGAAATCTGCATGAAAAGATGTTCTTCTGCTGCTTTAAATGCATTGTCTCCAGCAAATTATGTTTCTGAAAGTCTAAAAGATAGTTTATTTGTGTTTTAAGAGGTACCCTAGACAGCTTGATGAGCAAGACATGAATGTGTCTCTGTCATGAGAACTTTGGAGGGACTGCATTAGAGGTCTTTGCGTTAGGGGCAGTCAAGCCTGCTTTGCATAAATTACATTAAACTTCAAGATGCAAGAATATTTTGCTGACTTACTGAGGTTATTAAACAGAATTATAAATGTTGAACTTGTTTTTAACCTCTTCCTTGAAGTAAGTGTCCTGCTATGTCATATGCCTGCTTGGAGCAGCTCTGTAAAGAGCATTCTTCAAAATAGATTTCAATGTTCAAAGCAAAATCTTTCCTGAAAAGGGAAAATCCTACCGTTTAACATTGTTTACAGTTATCTGAAAGTAAGGAAATGAAACACTTTAGATTTTATTGCTCTCAGTGTTTTTGTGATGGTCTTGTTGGTATGACCTGAACGTTTGCAATAAAAGGCCCCGTCTGGAATTCTTTATTTAGTCAAAAGAGCCATTACCTCAGTGGCATTTTGTTCAGAGTAGTGATAAAGCATTGGGCCTAATATTACAACATGTGAGAAATGAAGACAGGCAAAATATTTCCACTCAGAAGGGTTAGATGAAAGCGCCAAGCTCTGGGCTGGATGGCTGAATAAAGAACAGTCTCAAGACTATGGGAATTCATGGAATAAATGCAGTTTCTCCAGTATCTTCTCAGTTTTTTAATTCCTTGATATACACAGTTGGTCTGTGGGCCCTTTGAATGGCCTAACTCCAATGCTGCTGAGATACGGAGTTGTACCTGGAATTGGTTATGCAAATAAGCGACTACCTAAATTTTGACTGTGAATATGTGTACGATGAGTTGAGGACCAAAGAAACTTGGCAAATGAAAAGGACAAAGTGAGTGGAGCCGATGTCAGTATATGAGTTCGTGAACCCACAGACAGAAGATTAACTGCCATAAAGCTGGAAAAAGAGTAGGATTAGCTCATCTCTCCGGGATGGCATATTGTATGTGGAGGATAAAATGAATATTTAAATTGATTCAAACCATGTATTATTTTCATACATTTAGTACTAATTTTAAAGGTCCTGTATGGATCAGTGAGCGAAAATGTGTCAATCACCTCCTCTGCCTCTCCTTTGGAGGACATGTGTGGATTCCACTGCCACGTTGCATAGGCAAGCTTCATCGAACATCATGGCTTTCACTGACTCAGGAAGGGAACATGTCAGATGTGTTTTAGATTTCTGAGGCTCTGAGAAGACTCAAAGACATGCAATTACTTACCAAACATTAGGATGTTTTTAACTGAGTCTTCTAATTTAACTTCTTTGGTGTGAGGTTATTTATAATGGCTGTATTTTAAGAAGGACTTGCTGCTTTTAACAATATTCTAGTTTTAATTCAGTATCAATTTCTCAGTGTCAGAATCTGTTCCAAAAGGCAATTTACCTGAAAAAAATCGATATTATTTTATGTAACAAAGCTTAAATATTTATTTTTTGTTTGCTGAATGACAGCTCATAGAACCTATACTAAGCTCATACAGCTTCAACAGTCGTAATGGTAGTCATACTCAAGAAGCTGACATCTGAGGCATAGAGCTGCTCTTAAAGGCTTCTAATGCTAAGAAGTGGGTTCTTTTTGCCTTTATAAAATCTACTCTACCAGCATTTAGAAGGATGTAAATATTTAGAAAGACTAGGGGAAGAGAAGGAGAAACATGAATGTGCTAGCAAAGTGAAAGCAGAGTGCAAAAGCTCCCCATTTGGATGATTGAATACTGCCTGGGTTTGAGAACTGAGTTCCTCTCTGCTCTTCATGTGCTGAAGTTCATGTCCGTTTTCAGTAGCATGTGAGTTTGCACAGAGTCATTGTGTGCTGCCAGCAACTGTGCTCCACTTGGTCTAATGGGAATTATGTGTTATTCATCAAGAAAAAGCAAGACACTGTGGGAATGCTCTGAAACTAAATACTCCAATACTTAATAATGATTTAAAAAAAAAATGTTGTCATAGGGATCCTTTTACTCCTGTTTGTGCATGTGCAGAGCCCTAGGACTGCTGTAGCACCACCCAGGTTCTGCCACAGCTCCTGAACCGTTAGTTAGCAATGTGGAAGCTCATCAGTGAAGTCACAAATTATCTCGCAGCGTTGGGATCTAGCAAATGGGTTTACGTCTTAAAAACAGTAAGAGCGACTCCTGTATTCAGGGTTACTATCAAACCTACCTGATTTTTGGCCTTGGCTTTCTCTGAAGAAGACTGATATGGACTGAGGTTAGAAGGGAGCTTTTTCTGGAGTGTAGGATGGACTACAGTGCTACAAAGGCCTGTGAGCACCTACATTATGGTAGAGAGGGTGAGTGCTTCCACATATGTATGTGCCTCATTTAGGGATTTCAATTTTGTCCATCTTTTTTTTTTTTTTTTTTTCCTAATGGTCTATTGAGTTAAAGGTTCTTTTTTTGCTACTTCTCTTCATATTGATTTTGGCAGGGCCCTTAAAAATTGCGACTATTAGAAATAATACAGAAAAGGCTGAGCTGTCTCAGAGAAACAAAAGCTGGATATTTAAGAGTATGAAAAACGCTTGGATTCTGAAACTTTCATTTCTTGTCAAGTGTGTGTAGGTGACTGATGAGCTTCAGAATAGTCATCAACTTGAATAGTCATTTCTAAGTGCCATATGTTGAATAGATCAGGTGTTCTACAATTTGTCAGCATTAAAACACTTTTTTCTTTGTAAGAAAGTAACAAAACTTTCAGTAAGACAAATTGGGCGACTTTTTGGAGAAGGGAGTTTGTACAAAGAGGGCTATTCCAAACTTTGGTTCTAAGGACTGCAGTTTTAAAATTGTATCAAAAGCGGTGTTGGGAGATCTCTCTCTGTAGTTTGTTTATTTTTCCTGTGGGTCTCACTTTTTGCTTGCCCTTCCGACATCAGGAGTTTTAGCAGTATCGGTGGCCACCACATCAGTCACGGTGATGCGTTTTAGAGCATCTCAGTTTGTGATTAGAAAACCTCTCCTGCCATTGTTTATCAGCACAAAATGAAACTGCAGTTGCAACTGGGATGTGTCAAAGCCTAACAGCCGGGTGTTGCCATAGCAAAGGCGATGTTACATAAGCAGCCACTCTGCAAATACTTCATGCAGCCAAATTTTAAACATAACATGAGAATTCATTTCTAAATTTATGTTCTTTTTAGGAGGGAGCTTTCCTAGATGAGGTGATCTCAGTTGCTACTGAAATCGATGTGCTTAGTTGTGAAGCTCTTTTAGCACTGCCCGTTTACACCTTTATTTTGTGTGAACATATTGTTCTGTTTCTGAAACATCTGTTGGTTTAAATATGGCCTCACAATATGTTTTCTCAAGTGGTTTTTTGCAACAGTTCGGCAAAGCTCTGTATTTTGATCTTATTCAGATTTATTTGCACACTGCAGTATTAAACCAAGCAATTTACAAATGCCTTTTCTGGTGTATGGGTGTCAACAGTTTTGCAAGGCAGCAATATAAACCAGCTCGCTTTTCAGATGAGAGGTTTGAAATATATATACAGATGTATTTTTAGAATCTTTCCAAGTAGTTGTCTTTTAGCACTACTGCAATAATAAACCAGGCAGTTTTATTCTAAAACCCAAACTGACAAATGGTCCAGCCTTTCTATCTGATCCTTAGAAGTGTAGATAGCCATTTAACCTCAGTAAAGTTACTGTAGCATTTGACTGTACTGTATTTCCCAGAGTCAAGTAGTAATATTTGTTACCAGTTTCCAGAGTAATAGGGAAAAAATGTTTCCTGAGAAATTTCTCTGTATAAAGGCTTGTATTCAAAGGTATGCAACCAGGAGAAAGAGAGAGCTCATTCCTCAGGGTTTCCATTCTATGTAACTGCTGGTTTGTTTGTTTCTGGTTTTGGTGGTTTTTTTTTTCAAGAAGTTACTATATCCTCATTAAATTGTAACTGTATTTAGGATCACCTATAGCAGACACCTTCAGCAGAATAACAACTTCAGATTTCTAGCTCCAAATAAAACAAAACTGTGCTACTATCACAGTTATTGCTTAAATAATTTACTTAATGAATACATTAAACCTTCAGTTTAGAAGCTGAATGATTATCAAGATAAATACTGTAGGATAAGGGTTCCCAAATACCTTATAAAAAAATCCAGTCTGTAAGGGCTATGTTGGGAAATCCTGAAATAACCACATTTTCTCCATTGATCTCTCCCAGCTTTTCAAACACGTGCTTTCTCCAAAAAGATGAAGTAAGGAAACAGAGATGAATTTGGTTTTTTCCAGTTGAAAATTTGGAGCCAAATATTAGGCTCATATTACAGTCAAAATGCAGAAGAAATCATCTGCCATATGAACCTGCTTGTGTCACTATCAAGGAACTTTTAATTTCTGGTTGTGGGACTGTTGGACCTAGCAGGATATTTGCTCTTAAATTTAAAATAGCTGGCTGTACGAGAGAAAGCATCTGCTGTTCCTCATAATGCTCCTTTCCTGAACTTAAAGGATATGAAGGTCTGGAAGACACATCCACTAGTCTGGTGTACTGAAGATCTGGAATGCTGAATGAGCGTCCACTCATATACACATTTTTCTCTTGCTGTCTCTGGGGGTTAGATAGGTAATAGAGGAAACATTTTTCCTTGAGGTTTCCAATGCAGTCATTTTAGTGCACTGGAGGCTTAAAAATCTAGCCCATTTTGTGCTGCTTATCTGCCAAATAATATTATCTTTGAGATAATAGCTGTGGATGTGATCATGTTGGATGCTTGGCATTTCCAGTTTATCCTTTAAGTAGAAATTTAGAGCTTTTGGTACCTCAGATGAAGTGCCTACAACAGTAATTTCAAAGTGTTTGGCCTTACATGATTAACATCTGCTACAGTACCATATGGTGGGAATTTCCAAGTAAACTGTTAATTAATACAGGAGTGTACCAGAGTAGGCCTTAATTAAACTATATTCAGCTGAAGTGTATTATTTTAATATAGTGAAATGTGAAGTGCTGTACTTTTGTATTATACCTTTTCTGTTGTGTGAAGAAGAGGGGAAAAAAAGCTGGTAAATATTAATTGAGCCTTTAAAATGAAGGTTCAAGTAGCTTTTAAAATAGATGGCTTAGGACTTGCATCAGCATCAAGCATCCATAGATTGAAGTGGAATGGGGTCTTTATTTGGTAATGCTGAATTGTACTTTGTGAATGCTGTGCTGCAATGCCTGTGCCACGTTGTCTAGCACCACTGGTAGAGTGAAAACTTCCTGTGTGAGCTGGCCAAAACGGTCTGGAAGAGTGTTGGGTTGGGAGCTAAGGTTGTGCCTGAGCCGGGATAATGCTGGGACTTCCTCCTTAGTCCTCTTGTATTTGAAAGTATGAGCATACCCATATATGCAGCTGAGCTCAGTCACCTCTAAAGGGCTCTTGCCTCCCACAGGGATGATTGTCAGCCATAAAGAAGTTTATAATATTTCTGTTTCTGTTAAAGTGTGGAATTTATTTTTAGTTTAGCCAAATCCACCAGTTGCCAATAGTTACAGCTATAAATGACCTATTTTAAAATAGATACTGTTTCCCTGGCCTCCCTTCCTTCTTTATTTCCCTTCTCTCCTGATAATCTTCATGTCAATAAGAAGGTGAAGAAAACCTTTCTCTGCATATTGAGACCAGGCAAATATAGGTGGGATGTGCCAGTGTTGTCTGAGTAATTCAGTAGATGGCATTCTTCCCCCTGAGTCAACGTTGAAACCCTTAATGGGAAAGACAAGAGACTTTTCAGTGAGATGTCAACCTGAAATCTTGACCAGGTGTGGTTGCTGAAGGCTCACTGGCAGTCTTCATCATAGTGGGAGACTTAGCTCTAGCACCCTAATTAAGTTTCCTGTTAATAATTAAAATCTTTGTAACTGGATTCCCCTTGTTGATATCTGTTACTGACATATGCCTGCCTCTCTTTAATTGCTTTGTAGTTTTGTTGGTTGCTTTCACACAGCTGATATTTTGATTTGCAAGGTGCAGTGTTGTTCCTGTCCTTTTTTTGTTAAGGATTTTCAAGTCATATTGGTGGAAGGATCTGTTGAACACAAAGTAGAAGTTGCTCTCTAAAAAAACAACTTGGGATGTGTACAGTCAACTGTTGTGAATCTGCACTTGTCCTGCTTTGTGTACACCTTTTAAACACTAAAAAAGTAACAATTTTCTTCTTACTTTGTCTGAGTGAAGTGTGACTGGAGACTTTTTGGTGAAATATCCAAAAAGCATCTTCTTGAGTTTTCAGCATTGACTGACATCTGCATGTCTTGTTTATTGTTGCTTTATCATCATGGATAGAACTGCGTGCCCTTTGCCTCCATTTCATTTCAGAGTCAAGTATGGCTTTTTTCAGTAGACTTTGTTTTATTAGAGCTAATATGAAAAAATTGCAAAAGAAATGTGTTAGTGGTTTTTTATTTTGGTAGTCCACTTCTACTTATTTCCAAAACTTTCTGTAAGTGCAGGCTGATGAAGTGGTCATTACTGCTTTTCAGAGGGTTGCTAATTGCCCTTTTCAAATATTGTGATCTTCAATATTTTCAAATAAAACCATATGTTAGTTTAACCTAGGATGTGGAGGCTTAATGTTTCTTAAATTTCTGTTTACGTTTTTTGATAGAGTCTTGATTGTTTTTACCCCATGAGTCCTCTTGAAAATACCAGCAATCAGTAATTTCAGTATTGGGTACTGGACTTCAAAAGCAGGTGTAGTTTTTGTTACTTTAGCCATTATTTTATTGTATGTTTTAAACCACCTGGATCTTAGCTATTTAATGCAGTCTGTGGTCAAAAGCCTATTTCTGGAGTCCTGATAACTGAGTCCAAGAGCACAGTGTGGTGTGAATAATTTGTCATGCTCTGCATGTGGATTTGAGAAACAGAGGTTCAGCCTGGAAGTGTAATCATTGCACATAAAAAATTTCCATGTAAGTGTCAATCTGAACGTTTGAAGGGAAGAGGATAGTTTATCATTAGAAAAATAAGACAGTTAGGTCTATGACAGAACTCCCTGAGAGCAAATAAACTAATTTTTTAAAGGGACTGGGTAGTTCGTAGCCTTCAAAGGAATGTTTTAAATGTTTGCTTTAGCAAATTTCACAACTGACAGAGCATTTGAATGCCTGCATGAGTTATGATAAAGCTACTATTCGCACTGTAGAAAATATAATGGTGCATATGCATCATGAAATGTCTGTATTCCTAAGATTACCATGTTTCCTTGTGTGGTTTGTTGGGGCGTGTGTGTGTGGTTTTGGTTTTTTTGGTTTTCTTTTGTTGTTTTTCCTTTTTTTTTTTTTTAATAAAGGATTTAATGTTCTTGATAACTACCCTGACTTGAGTAATACAGCTGAAGAGTCATGGCAGTGCTAATGAGGAGTGCTAGTTATCTCACAGAATCACAGAATTGTTAGGCTTGGAAGGAACCTCTGAAGATCATCCAGTCCAACCCCACTGCCAAGGCAGGATCCCCTAGAGCAGGTGGCACAGGAACATGTCCAGGTGGGTTTTGAATGTCTCCAGAGAGGGAAATTCCACGACCTCCCTGGGCAACCTGTTCCAGTGCTCTGCCACCCTCTATGTAAAGAAGTTCTTCCTCATGTTGAGGTGAAACTTCTTATGTTTTAGTTTATGGCCGTTGCTCCTCATCCTATCACTGAGCACCACCAAAAAGAGTCTGACACCAGCCTCTTCCACCATCTCCCTCATGGAAACATCAGTATTTCAAAATGGTCTTAACACTTTATCAACCCAAGGTCTTTGGAAAAACAAGTCAAAAATCACTTACCCCATGGGCTATGTAGGACTCATTAGATGAACAAAAGGTTAAATTTGTTGCAGAAGACTAAAGGTTATTTTCAGTTATTAAAAGTTTACAAAGTTAATTTACAAGGAGCTCATCGACCCCTTGCTTAATCTGTCTTGGACAATAAGTTCCTTTTCTGTTACTTATTTGGGCATCATCTTGTTTCTTTCTTCCATCCTGTGTGTTGTCCCTCAGCTCACTGTAAGCGTTGCTGAGCTATCCAATTACGAACTGGAGGAAACTAATGCTAATGAGTTATGAATGAGTAAACCTGAACAGACTGGGCAATTAGTGTCTGCCTCTGGTGGTGTTACCAGATTGCAGGGTTTCACGTGTCTTCCTGACAAAGCAGGGTGCAGTGATGTGCTGTAGGTTCCTGCCTGGACTGCTGAATGCTGTGACTGTGGGACAGAGGCTTGAGTGCAAAATAGTGTGTCCTGTGTGTTTTTCACCTCTTCAGATCTGAGCAAATTTTCTAGTTCAAAAGAAGGTAAAGTTGAATACAAACTTTGCTGCCCAGTTCCTTATTAAAAAATATTTAAAAGACCTTTACTTTACAAAACATTTGTTTTTCAGTTGACGATATATTGTAGGCAGTGGTGGGAATAGTGACATTTTAGATCCAAAGGAAAAATGAACATGTTCATAACACTTCAAATGAATGTATATGAACTTAATTCAACCACAGGCAGAATTAAATAACATCTAGAAATTGTAATATTATCATTTCATTAGATTTCCTCACTTTGTTGATGTTTAGCAATGTGGTCTACCTCTTACAAGGTAATTGTCTTGTATTTACCCTAAGAATTAACACTGTAAATTTTAAGCCCTTACCCTCTTATTTAGTGCTCTCAAATACTATAGGGAGTTTCCTGCAGAACACGGTTTTGATAAATCTTGCTAAATCAAAATTCACTTCAAGAAGGAATTACAATGAGACCTCTGAAGGAAAAGATTGATGTGTGTTAGGATTTAGTTTCAATCAATGGTAAAATTGTTTCTAAAATTACAAATTTATCTAATTTACTTTTCTTTTGATAGAATCTTTGAAAGTGTTATAGCAGGTCATGTTGTAGCTCAAAGTTTTTGAGTTCAAAGCATCTCAGTAATGTCAAATGTTACAACTCTAGTACTTAGAAGGAAAATGACTTCCAGATCACAGTAATTCAGAAGTGGGCAAATAAATAGAAATAGCTCTGTGGTAGCATGATTTGGTATTTAAATCTCAGGAGATCATTTTTTTGTTTGTTTAAGGCTCACTATTTTAGGAATTTTTTTGTCACTGTGGAACAGCACAAAATGATAAATCAAATAGTTTAATGGTAAAATTCTGCCATCAGTGTTGAGAATACTGAATCCTTGTAGCTTCTGTTGAAGAACACACCATTCTTGTTTATAATTAAGTACCCTAAGAACAATTGACTTCAACTTTTGATGAGTTCTTAAATGTGCTTCTTTTAAAGTTATTATCATATGGCAGATCAGAAATAAACTAGCTGGGAGTTCAGAGAGGTCAGATACAGTCAGCTATAAAGAGTTGTCTGTCTGTTTGGTTTTTTTTTTTACACTTTTTTTCCCCTTCCCTTAATGACTTTTTTGCTGTGGCATATGTGACTTTGTTTAAGTTTACTCTGTGCACTCTAATCCAATTGCTTTGTTTAGTCAAATGAGTGGGTTTTATTTCATTTTTGGATTTTAGCTATTTTTTTAGCATTAAATGTGCATATGTAATTAGGATATGTTATTAAAGATTAGATTCTCACAATGGGACGTGTGCCAGTTCATGAAATGAAGTCATGCTTGTCAGAAGATAGTAAATAATAAGCTTAGTAAGGTTTAAAGATGTGTCTTGCAAAACATTAGTCCCTGTAATGAGTGCAAAGTGGCAACAGTACATAAATATCAATTGTTTTTCTCCAGTGGATCCATTCAAATTAAATTTTTTTTACCAGTTTAATGAAACAAACAAGAAAGGATGTTTGTCTTTTCAGAAACTAGTTTCCCATCCCAGAACAATGACTTGTTTTGAACTGGAGGGGAAAAATCCAACACTCGTGCAATATCTTGTAATCTCTGTTCACAAAACCACATTAAAAATAAGAAACTGCTGTCCAGTGAATCTCCATTTATCTGCAAGGAGGAGTCTTGGATTCTCAGCTTTGCTTTCAGGACTGTCTATATTTGGTTCTTCATTTTATCCAGAATCTTTCAATATTCCTGGGAGCAAGGGCTTGGAACATAAGGTTGCCTGTGCTCTTAAATGCCTGGAGCATCCTGGCTGGTGTGTGTTTGCATGGGGCTGGTGTGCCCAGGGTAGCATTGGCAAGAACAGGATTTGGAGACAAGGATGGCTCTGTTTCCATTCTAATTTGATCAGACAAAACTGCTCACAGTCGTACCCCGAAAGATTTTGATAACTGATCTTAAATTCAGGCATCTAATTTCTGTCTTTAAGAGCGTGAGTCTCTCGGTGGGCCTGGGCAGACAAACTTCTCTGCTAATAATATGTGCAGTGGGTTTTTTAGTGATTTTTTTTCTGATGTGGCCCCTGGCACTTGTGGGAGAAGGAGGAGCTGGTGTAGCCCTTCTTTGGGGTGCACCTTCAGCCCAGAACAAGGGGGGAAAAGGGAACAGTATGTTGGAATGCAAATGTGGAAAGCAGAGTAATTTAAATGAAGTGGAGAAAAGAGGCGTACTATGCATACACACATATTCTTAGTCACTTTTGTTTTACATTAAATTCTTTTTTTTTTCATTTTTTAAAAGTTATATTATTAAAATTTTTGAAATTGCATGTATAAAATAAGCGCTTGACTCAGGAGCCATGTGGTATGAGATGTAACCCTGGGAAAGAGAAATGGTTTTTGCTAATGAGCAGGTGTTTCACTAAGATTAATAAAAGAAAAACAAAACCAAACATACAATGAACAAAATTCCTCTTATTTAGTAATACAAAGATGCTTACAAAGTAGCAAAAACATGTAGAATCTGATGTTGAAACTAAGTGGCTGTTATGCTAAGTAACAGCATCTTGCTGGGAGTACCACACTACCAGTTTTGCCTAACACACAAAATATTTGTGCTCAATACTGGAGGGCCTTAAATACCCTACCTTTCATTTTGTGAGAAATTCTTATCCCAAGTGTCTGAACAAAATAACAGAAAATGGTTCTTTATGCTGCTGATTTCTTTCCCCTGTGCTCCTAGACCCCTGGTATTGTTGGCATTCCTGGGGACTAACCAGTACTGCAGTAGCAGAAGAAGGGGCTGCTCATCACTCACTCTTATCCCAAGTCCTCTGGCTCCTCCTCATTACAGGGGAGGGAGAAGGTTCAGTGCCTTATGTCATCTTTGGTTTAAGCGCACTGAAGCATCTCTAACTGACTGTCTGCCTTTTTTAATGAAAGAAATTTGTCTTGTAACAGCTTTATGTGCCCAGCTAATTAAAACCACTCTTGTTGTGTATCCTGTTTGGTAGGCAGAAATTGTTTGCACTTTGACAGATTCATTTTTGGTGATGTTGGTTTTGTAGGATGCTGCTGTCTTGGACTTGTATAACTTGGAAATAATGAGGCATTAAGGCGTTTTATATATCAGCAAATACAATTGTTAATCATTAACACAGAAAACATTTTCAATCTTCTTCAGCTTCATAAGATACAGTTTGTTCTGTGTGTGTGAATGCCTTTGCCTTACAGTGAGACTAAGCTGAGTGACCTTTGATACATGAAGCTTGGGAATGAAGTTAAAGCTTTAAATAAAGAACTTGTTACAACACCGTAAGCATTTTCTAGTAACCTTTTTAAAAGGAAAAAAAAAATACCTTTTTTACCAAAGAGGCAGAATTGTCTATTCTTTCTTAGGCACTCAGTATTGGTTGATATCCTTCAAATTATTTGAGGCCTTGTATGTTTTTCCAGTGCAATGCTTCCTCATTGCAATGCTTTGATTTCTTCCATATGAATCCGAGTATGCACAGGTGGGACTTGAATGCTGCTGTGCTGCCTGTCACTCCTGATTTGAGACCTGGAGGTCTGAGGAACTTCACCCTCCATCAGCTGTTAAGGTGAAGCCACCTTCTAAATAAACCATACTTTTCCTCCTATCTTTTTGTTGTGCTAAAAGCTGTGGGGTGGACTGAGGATTAACAACCCCATTAACTTTTGTCCCAGATGTTAAGCAGTCACTTAACAAACTCTTTGGTGGTCATGTTGCTGCAGATTCTGTAGCACATTCAAAAGGAAAAAAAGTCATTATTAGTAGCTTAAAATTTCACAAATGACGTTTCTATTCAGCATCTTGTTGACTGAACAAGTTGGATTCTTTTTGCAAATACAAGAATCTTAAAAAGACCAACCCCTCCACCTGCCACAAAAGGAAGGGATTGGAAAGGCTGAAGTAGGCACCCTAAGTAAGAGGATGTTACAGCCTGAATGGCCCCAGACAAGGTGAAGTGAATAATTGCATATGTTATTTGGAAGGAGAGATCTGGTAACCCAACAATACTTGCTTACACTTCTGGTTGAGCAGTAGAAGCTGCTGCAATTTGCCATCTGATTCACCGTTACTCTGACTTAATATAGGGGAGGAGAGAGTGCTTATCATTCATAATGTGGTGTTTTGGGAGAGGCCTGGTGCTGGAATCCAACTGAATGGATACCTCTTGTCTTAGGCTCTGTAAAATGTAGGCCCTGTATAACCTAGCTTGTCATGCATAAAAAGAGAGGGGCAATGTTTGAATAGACAGAAAAAGAAAAAAAGGACTGCAATTTTTTTGATTTATATAGATTATCTGATTAAATGACTTTGAGCAATAGGAAATCCTTTGGTGTAAAATTCCTGCCTGGTATAACCTATAGGTCTGCTTTGATCTTGCACAGCACATATTTTTGTTACATTGTTAAGTGAGATAGTGGAAAACAAATTTGTACTGGTGAAAAATAAACAAATATACCATCAAAACTGTTGATGTACCTGGAAGCTCTATGAGAAATTTTAGAGCTTTGACAAAACACTGGTGCATGCTGTTTAAGTGGCTGTGGGGTGAATCTGCATCCTGTTTATGCCAAAGGCAGGTAGGGCTTCAGTACACACCAGTTGTGAGTCTGGTCGTAATAGGACTTCAAGGATTTTTAGAAGTGCCATAAAGAGATGTGTACCAGATCATTTGGTGAGTCTGTACAGTATGTTCATACGTTAAAAGATGCTCAAAATATCAGTTGAGGTCCTCAAGAGTACTCATTATTAGTAGTGATAGTAAATGATGACGTTCTGGTAAGTTCTAGCTTTTATTTGCACCAGTATTTGGGATGGCTTTTAAAGCAATGTTTTAATGGGTATTTATGGACTTTCTGAAGGAAAATTTGAAATTACATTATCTTACAGTTTGAGACTAAGCCATTTCTGTTTCTGAGTTTGCATGAAAGAAAGGATGATATTAAGAGATCAAGACTGGTAGGAAAAGCAGCATGACATAGAAATTACAGAAAACTAAAATAACTAATGTGACATGTCTTGCATAAACTACACACCAATTTTCTTGTTATATTTCCTAATGGTAAATTATGATGACAAATGCTTATGGCATTTACCATAGGCCAAAGGCAGATTGCAGGGAAGAGCAGGTGGAGATGCTTTTATACTCTTGGTAGAGGGATTAAAAGAAGGTCTTCCTGGCTTTGGCGGTTACTGGTGTGGGCACCGAGCTGCCGATGTGCGGGCAAGGTGTGTGTAGCAGGGTCACTGCTGGTGGTGGCTCTGGTGTGGAGCCACCAGTGGTCTGAGGTGGGGGCACCTCTTGCCATGGCCCTGTGCCTCCCTGCAGCATTCATGGATTATTGTTGTGCTCACGGGGGGTGAACTTGCTTGGCACATGAGACAGGCCTGCATCCAAAGAAAGGGCGCAGTAAAGTCTCACAGTTAACAAAGAAATTTCTTGCGGGTTGGTTAATCTGTAGAAGGCACGGGTAGGATGTTGGTGGTGTTGTTAAAATTGTGGTTTTAATTAGAGGTAGGTTTTTGAAATTGGTGGCTGCCCTTGTACAAAAGTGTGGACTGGGCAGAGCAGGGGGAAATGAGAAAGCCTTGTCAGTGGGTAGGCATGAGCAGAGACACCTGGAAAGACGGGTGGAAGACAGTCCTATAAAGAGTAACTCTGTGTCACCAACACTTAAACTACCAGGTCTGCGATGTTCTGGTTCTGATTAAAGCAAAGCAAGTCAAGTCAAGTTTATTCAGCGCTCTACTGTGCAGTGAGAAGCTCTGTAACAATTGACAGTTCTGTCATGTTTTGAACACTCATTAACACTTCAGTATAGCTATTAAAGGACATGAAACGTTTAATCACCATGTCTTTTCTTGTTAGCAGTAGTCACTAGTGCAATGCTTCTAAAAAAATTGTAATTAAGTGAAAATTGTACTTTAACAGTTTTACTTGGGATGCAGCAATTTCAAACATTGAGATTACTGGCCTAAGGAAACTACATATTCTTCTCCCTGAAATAACGTTTTTAAACTCTTGAAATAGTAACATAATTCTAATGTCATGTAGAAGCCTGGAAGATGCCCTTTTACTCCCTCTAAATGTTTGGGCATTTTTAGTGTGTATTGCGAAGGTAGAACTTTTACTTGTGATTGAAACTACTGATTTCTCATCTTCTAAAGGGCTGCTATTTAATGAAATATAAGCGTGATACAACACTGGGTCTGTTAACGGTGACACACTCATGGAATTGCTTTTTTCTTCCCTAGTGCTAGTTAGCTATTAAAAAACCTATTTGGAATAGACTTCTGACTAAGTTTGAAAAGGAGCTCTCTCAATTATAGATTAAAGGAAAATTTATAAGCCTCAGAAATCCTCAAATACTGAAGCACAGTCTTTTACCATGTTTTCAGCCTGATATTCAAAAGGTTTGAAATAACAGTAAAATAAAACAGCTCATTCCTTCGGGGGTGCATAATTGTAGGACCTTTTTCTTAAATCAAGATCTGCTCCTTTGCCCAAAATCAGAATTTAATCAAAATAATTTTCATGTAACCACTTGTATTCTAGAAGTACAGAATATGTGAAAGATTAAAAATAAACACCCATTTTTAATAGTGTGTTCTAGAGAGCTCTGAAGGGAATGCCGTGGAAAATACCAGTGAAACTTTACTAATCAATCCTTATCTTTCTCTTTGCTCTTCTAGATGGGCAAGACCTGCCCCAAGTCGTGTCAGGAGAAGTCTTTTGCAGTCCCTTTGCAGTGAGGGACTCAAAGTATGTGCACTTTAAGGCATGAACAGGGGAGGAATAGCGGTGTTTGTACAGGGAATTTGGGGAGGAGAGAGAGAGGTGACTTGTGGGTGTTGTTTCTGCTTGTACTGAGTTGGCACTGGGCTGGGACATACTTCTTTCTCCTTGCCTCAGCCCCCTGTGGAGAAAGACAGTGGACTGCAGGTGATGACTCCCACAGTCAAAGGTCTTGGGAAGAATTGAGATGGAGGAAAAATAGACTTTTTTTCCCCTGTAAATATGGAATGATAAAGTTTTCTGTGAAAACTTGACCACAAAAAACAATCCCTTGTTATGTTTTTCCTGCATGCCAATGGGGTAAATTTTCCTATTGGCATTTAGAGGATGCTGAGTGATCAGGACTGGGTTTGCAGAAGAAAATCTTCTCCTTCTCTCTGGAGCTTAGCTTCTTTCATACAGGAAAAACAAATTCTTTAGGGATCTGGCTGAAGTGTAACTTTGGTGGTAAACAGTGTGGACGGTGAAATTGAAAGGTAAGATGCAAACAAAAAAAGGTCAGTAATTACTAGAATTAAATATTTTGTGGGCTTGACAATACAGAAAATGTTTCTTTGCAAAAGGGAAGAAGGATTGTATGTACTTCGCAGCTTGTAGAGTCCTAAAAATCTTTTTATGTTTGGCAAAGTGTCTGAAGGTCTCAGAAACCCTAAAATGTTACGAGCGCCTCACAAGGAGACATCTGGGACCCTGATTCCTGAGCTTTCAGTGCAGGTTTGGGCTGGAAAGCTTCTTCCTGTGGACAGTATATTAGGTTTTGAGATTCTATGCAGAGATTAAATCTTTGAAATTTGATCAGCTACTGAATGTTCAAAACATTTGCTGTTTTTTTTTCTCATGCATAACATGGAAAATCTTGAAGACCAAATTCATAAAAAGTTAGAATTGAGTTATTTTGCGAGTATTAAAGCTAAAATGAAGGAAGAAGGCAGTAGGTCCTATGGTTGTATAAAATTGTATCAGAATTAATTTTGGAATATATTCTATACAGTAACACAGTCTAATAATGTGTGTTTAATGAGAAAGCTTTTAAAAAAGTATCTCCAAGTGCTGATGCTTTTGAGATTTCCCACAATATTCTAAGTTAATAATGTTACTTTCTGAGAGAAACTGTAAAGGACATACTTAGTCTGATGTTTATACCTTCCATAATATCAGTGAAATTATTTATTCTCTTCCTGCTTACAGCTGAAAGGACGTGACTAGTTCCACAGCTTTCTGCTAGAACTAAAGCTTCATCACCTGAGAAGATGTGCAAGCATGCTTACATAAAACATTAGTGTGGTCTGCTCTAGTTTTGGTAGTATTCACAGGCTTGAAGTTAAAATTGTGGATGGTCTCAGAAATGAGGGCCGTATTTGAGAAATACAGTGTAGCTGTGGTACATATACCTCGGAGAGCTTACCCTGGGGATTTTCTGACTTTGACTTTTTTATTTCTCCTGCTTTAATTTGTGGTAGCATTCGATTTGCACATAGTTGTTCCTTAGTTATTGAGGGTGTCATGTTTTTGGGTTACCAGTGGCTGTGAAATAATGTAATAATGAATAGTCCTGTGAAAGTGCTTGTGTACTGATGTGGTTCCTCTGTTTTATCTGGGATGAAACGTTTACTTTCTGGGAAGCTAAAAAAACCTTTTGTTGTTTTTTATGCCTGTAGCCTCATAAACTTTTTCTAGTTGTTCTCATACAAGGCATTTTTAAAACTTTTTTTTCTCATTGTGTTTATTTAATTGCTTCTAATTGTTTTGAAATATCTAGGCATTCACAGAGTGGTTTTTTTCTCAAGATGGGAATAGACTTTGAGAGGATTTAGAAAGTACTGTTGCTGCTAATTGTCTTATGTATACATTAAACTTGCTAATTTACTTGGTAAAATTATTTAAAAAATTTAAGGATCTAATGATTTAAGTTGGACTGTGAAAGCCTCTAATCCTCTGTGTCCAAATTAGCCTTCCTCATTCTATGTGCAGAAAGGAGAGGAGAGACAGTTTGGGATGGAATTCAATAGCATCAGGCCAAACACTGCAAGATTGTTTGCACAGCTGTGTCTAAGCGGTGACCAAACTGTTAAACAACCTAGAGGGGAGAAAATGAATAGAAACTCCTGTTGGCCAGAGGACTGAGTTTCCTGGACAGTGCTCAGGACGTTATGAAGTCATTGCACATGCTGGGTCAAGTTTTTACCCATATTTTCCCCTTGTGCTTGGGAATAATTCATGCTTTGCTTTTTCATAATAATATAATTACCTTAAAGCATCTGAAAAACATTCTGTATTGACAAATGATGCACTGTAGTGTACTTACCTATAACTTCAATTAGGGAACTTTTGCCTGCCATTAAACTGATTCACTGATGTGAGAGGAGACAGTGCCTGTATATCTGTCTTGCTTCCTTGCATATTGTAGATTATGAAACTGGACTACTGAGCAGTAATTTAATCAGTGGCATCAGAAGAGCATTAAGCTCCATTAAATGTTGGGTCACCATCGATGTCAGATGAGTATTAAATTATGGTTACAACTTAGCAATACTCATCCAAAACCACAGTGCTTAGGTTCTTGGCAAGCATATAACAGTTTATTATGGAACAGATGCTTCAGAGCTTAACATATGACTGAAGTGTCAAGTTGTGTCAGAGAAGATGGGCCCAACCACCCAATGTGGTGCTCAGACTTTGTGAGTCACTTTAGTGAATTGTTCCCTACCTGAATGATGTGGGTTAAAAGTATTTCATTAACAGGATCCCCTATTGAATGCTTGGAGGTCAAAGCACTGCTCTGTCTGACAAAGACCGGCTTATGTAATTCTCTGCAAATGGTGGAGGTGCAGTTCTGCTGTTAAGGAGGGAGGATCCCTACGGGCTGCTCAGAGTTTGAATTTTTATGTAGAACAAAAAGAATTTTCTTTCCAGTTCTAGCACAACATGTTGCTAGCTTGGTATTTGAAAGATGTCTTTGATACCTCTGTTGCTAGTCACAGATTTTCCGAGTAACAGCAGTGGGATGAAACTAGTAATGCCCTTTCTGGGTGGCTTTGCTGATGTTAACAGCAGCTCTCATGCAGCAGCTGAATCTTTGAGGCTCTTGTCAGTCTGCTGCCACTTAGGAAAGCTGTGTGCTGCAGGAGATGATGACTTTGGAGCTATGCAGAGAGAGAAGGATGAAAAATGGATGCTAGAATAAAATGTTTTTCCCATTCCTGTTGAAGTGCAAAGAGTATGAGGAGGAGATAAAGAAGAGAGGGAGTGGGTTGGACTGGTGGACTAACGGATGCACTGAGGAAAATTTTTGCTAGTGGTATTCCTGGGAAAGGAATAAATGGGAATGATGCTGATATAGGTAAGACTTACCTGGTCTTTGTGCAGCCTCTAGCTTGGTGGTAAGATGGGTTCTCCAAACAGGAATCCTAACAAAATCTCCATACCCATCTGCTGAAGATGGTGATTGTAATTCTTGCAAAAATCTTGCCTGTAATTAAGCTTTTCTTATCTGATGGTAACCACAAGTTGGCCATATAGCCTTACAGGCAGAGTATCATGCCAGGGTATTTTAAGCAGTGTTAAAATTTTTTATTTATTAAGGATTGCATCACTGGTGCTCAGATGTTGCCATCTAATTTCTTGTTGCTGTGCAGAAAGCCCACTGTTTAGTTCAGTGGGCTGCAGATGGGAAAGGTGCAGGTTGAGCTGAAAACATGGCAACTGAGTAGAAGGCAGTGGTCTTCAGGGAGGAGTCCTATTATTTGGCTGCAGGAAAGACTGCATGAGGTGATGGAGCAGTATGTTGCGAAACCACTCCAGTCAAAAGTCTCCAGAATCTCCTTCTGCTCAAAGTTTTCACCCTAAAATTTAGGGTTTGTTTGCTCGTTGAAAAGTACTGTCCCAGAAATCTTCATGTCTTATATTTTTATTTTCAAAATATATCAATAACTTGTGGAAATTTTGATGCTGAGCTATTAATATTAAAGCTTCAGATATTTTTCAATTTTCCACTTATCTCCTTATTACAGTTGTGAAACTGGCCATTATGCAAAAAACCAGCTCTGAAGGGGCTTCATCAGAGCAGAACCTGTCAGGGGAAGGAGAATTGCACCTTATATGTATAGGCATTAGAATTATCATTTCCTCTCTACCAGGGCTTAACTTTATGCATGCTTAATTATTTCAGTTGTTTCTGAAGTAGTTCAGGTTGGGAAAGAGATTCTAAGGGAACTAGGAGTTTTAAGGTATTACTCTTTCTTAACAGAGGACTGAAATAATAAATAAGCACTAGGATGCATGTGATGCAGTGCAAGATCAGAATACAGCTGATAAATACATGGCTGGCATTTGGTTGGCATTTGGAAATGGTGGTGGAAATGATGTGTTTCATACCTTAGAGCAGGAGCTTGGAAATAGAGATGTCCTCTGTTTTTCCAAAAAAACCCACTCTTTAAGTCTTACTCAGCTTCAGAAAGTTTGTTTTTAATGAGATCAAAGGACTTTGTGGCAAGTAACAGGGACAGTAATTTCCTTCAGTCTTTAGCCACAAGGAGGAAGGCAAGAAAAATCATCCAGAACTAATATGATCAAAATTGTAATTATTATTAATTCATTCAGGTTTTACAACTACTTGAAATTATATCTATCCACCCTCTTGTTTCAGGTATGCATTTAAGAATAAATATGGAATAAGGAGTCTCTTACACAGTAAAAAAATTAATACATATAACAAGTACTTAAACTCAGCAGAGTGAAAATTCTGGTATTTTCTTGTACCTTTTTGTTTTTTGTTTTTCTTATTATTTCTCTGGCTTTGATTAGGCCTGGATGAGATGCCAACAAAATACTTAGTATTTTTATACTGACACACCCTCTCCAGCATTTTTCAATATAAATAATGCTTAAATGGGCAGGAGGTAATGGAGCAAGACCAAGAACTATAATACAGTTGGCTCTATCCAGCGAGCACAGAAAGTGTTAAGCAGCATTTACGTCCTGGTGATGTCTTGTGGAAATAGACAGGAATATCCATAATTGAGACACTTTATCCTGACTGATACAAGTATTTAGTTCTACCAGCCAGGGCTACTGCAGAATAAAGGATGAAGATCACACAAAGGAAACTCAAGCTCAAAATTATTTCAATGATAAAACTTTACTTGTATTTTTTTCCTTCTATCTGGTAAGCTATGTCAGCAATAAAACAGAGCTTGTGGAACTGCATCTGCCATTGAATCTCAACTATGGGGCTTGGGGCTTGGGGCAAGGCTGTGTGTTAGTCAGTACAGCTAAGGAAAATGCAGGAGAGCATCACTCACCTTGTGGTGCCTTCTGGAGGACTCTGTACAAGTAGAACTCTCACTGGTGGCATGTTTTCTGTGGTGTTTTGGGCCTCCTTATACATAAATTGCTTGGGAGGCTGAGTGTGGTGTGCACCTTCCACTTCCCTGTAGATGGTTTTCAGAGTTGCCTGCAAGAGTGGAAAGCATGGGGATTTCAGGTTATTCTTTGGGTTTCCCAGCATTAGGTGTTTGAATTGGTTGAAGCAAATGTGTGTGTATGTGTGCACTATAAAACGTTAATAACATTAAATGGCATCATTATGCTCAAATGTATCTAGTGTGTAATATTAATATTCAATGAAGTAGCTAATCTTGTCTTTGGGAAAGAACTTAAGGGACAGGTTTCATACCATTAATTTAGTACCACGCAGTTAATAGTTAAAAACAAGTTGTTATTATTTTTGTGTGTCATGTGCACGCTTTACTTTCCATGTGAACGTTCATTTCTCTTTCCTGGAGATATAACATTGACAAGACTTGAGAGACTAACATGTCGCTGTAGATTAATGCAGTCTTTGAAGGGTCTTATTCCTAGTTACTGCTTTTTGCTCATAATGATAAATTGTATGAGAGAGTGATTATGTAAAATGGGACACTAACTAAAGTGTAACTTAGATTGTCACTTCAACAGATTTTGGTTTTTAATTTTTATGTATTTACAACTTAGGCAAAACTGACAACATTATTTTGAAAAGTATATTGCCAGAGAAAATAAAACCCGAAAAAATATATTTTGCCGTCATTCAGTTGTATGGTTTGCACTCCTACTTTACAGACTTGCAGTTCATATTGTAGATTTTACATTACAAAGTGTGTTCCTCTCTTTTAATGAGTGAGAGGAAAAGAGGGGAAGAGCAGGCATGTAAAGTTATCCTTACATATACTCTTATATAAAGCTTTCTACTTTGGGTATAGTTTGAAGCAGATTGTGTTAGCCGAGAAGCTTAAAACCAAAATGTTTTGACTTCTTAACATAGTCTGGATCTGTGCATATTGGAATGTAATAAAGCTGTACTTGTAGGACTGTTTGTAAAGTAATTTGAACATATTCTGTCCAATTATGGTTGATGTCATTAGGGTTCTCTCTTAATTCTGAAATCCTTCCTGAGAGGAGGCAGATAGAGCCAGTGAACACTGGATGATTTTACCGGTATTAAAGGGAAAATCAAATGTAAGGGAAGGAAGAGTAATTGGAAGCATGGATGAAGTTATTATATAAGCACTCCCAACCAAGCCTAGCATTTTGTTCCTTGTTGCTCCAGAGAGAGGTTCAATCTAAGCGTAACAAAACTGCAGAATTTTTCCTGTTGCAAAATGAATTGCCCTGCTTTTAACAATGCTTCTGGGCTGCATCAAATCCACAGACCCTGTGTGAGGACATCACCAAATAAATCTTGAAGCTTTATCTGAACCATTAACAGATTTCTCCAGCGTATGGGAGACATTGTAAAGTACGGAGGTAAAGGAAAGCTTTAACAACTGTTGCATTATTTTTTCAGGGACACAGTGTTCCAGCTTGTGCCAAAAGGATGCCTTCTGGCATAATAAATTCTTGGCAGCAAAACTGGTTTTCATGGTGAAGAACTATAATAAAGACTGTTGGAGGGGTTATTTGACTATTTTGTGTAATAGCATATATTAGCCCATGTGAGGGAGGAAGAGGAGGAGGACCCTTCGTGTAACAACAACTGCGTGTTTAATGTGGCTGCTCCAGAGCACGCTGTAAAAATGCAAACATGGGAAGGCATCTGAAAGAACAACCAGTACTTATTTACTTACTTGGTTAATGTCAGGGGTGTGCTTGGCTTACATAAACTTCTAACTGTCTGACATTGTACTTGCTTTTTCCCTTTAATATACGATTCATTTGTATTTTGCAGAGGTTTGGAATGGTTACTGCAGTATTGTATGTGAAATGCTGGAAATGATGAATATTAGAAGTATAGCTTTCCCTTTCTTCTTCAAGACACTCCTACACATATCAGAGTATTTGACCAGTGGTTTAAAGTTACAGATGTTTCTTTGTCATGTGGAGGGGGATGCACAGCTTTTTCTGCCCACAACTCTAAAACCATCCTAAGTCTCACACTGTGCTGAATTGTGCAAACTCCTGCTAAAGAGAGCTTCAAGCCTGGGAATTGCATGGGCGTTGCGAGAAGGAATAATGAATGGGAGGGAGTTCACTCAGAGTTGGAAGGAAACTTCCCTCCTGTCCTGCCTGCTGAATGCTTGCACATTTGATGGCTTTGCACTTCCTATATTCATATGGTGTGAAGCACAGCTGCAAATAGTCATGGGAGACAGTGAAAAGCTATGGAAAATTAAGACTTTCATAAATTAAGTCCTGAGGGAGTCTTTCAGCCTTAGCCCCTTCAAAATTGTTTAAGAAGCGAATACCACACCTATTTAGACAAAGCCTCCCATCCTTAGGGAATATGGTGGTTGCATTTCAATGCTTACAGTCATATTTGGGAATTTGATAGTTTGTCATTGCTATGTGGTGGAAAATTGTTTAGGGGGCAGGTCCTGCACATTAGCGCAGTTGCAGTTGGAGATGTGTAGCTGTAGCCCAGGGCTGGGACAGATGGAGGGCTGGTTTGCTTTGGGTGGACTGTAGCCTTGCCAGCCCTTTCCAGCTCTGGCACTGTTACATTGGTAGTGTGCTTGAACGTGGTGGTACTCACTTCAGCCTATTTTAATGTCATTAGTGCTCAGTGCTTGCATGGGAGATGTGTTGAAGGAGTAATAAAACCACACACTGTTGTCAGATGGACAGTTGTTTTTCCTATGTAAACCAGCGGTGTAGCCTCTTTGTTTACAGGCACCAGAATATTGTATGTTTGGTGAGAAGCTGTGTTTTAATCTTGTAAAGTTGTTTTGTGCTAGTACAAAGATAAACCTCTAGAAACTCTGAAGTCGAAGGACGCTGCTGAGAAAAACTTTTTGTTGAGCTGATTCATATGTTGCTTTGTATTGTAGGGGGATCCAATTAGTAATAAAGTTACTCCTTATAGTCTGGTGTGTGGTTGCAGATTTTTAGGAAACTTCAAATTCCTACAGCAGACAGCTGTTGTACAAGGAAACATTTTAGAGGAGAAAAATGGTAACATTTTAAATTTTAAAAAACAAAAAAAATCTGTTAAAACACAAATCAAATAAACGTTAGTTAATGCTATTTAGATCCCTAATTTTATAATGCTGTTTGAAAAATGCATATATGCTAAGATAGTTGCAATGTGTTCTAGTTTACTTGTGATAATTGGAGAAGAAATATGGTACTTTGAGGAAAAAGTTAAACATCGAATGAACCCAAGAAGACTTCCCCTTCCTGAGGTACTCTGCAAAATGGAGTGCATGTGAAGAATGGGAAGAATGATTGTAAGAGTATGAAAACTGCATGGTGAAAAAGAGTAGAAATAAAAGTAGCTGTTGAGGGATTTGCCTTTATTAGCTAGCCATCTTGAATTTCATGGAGAAAGAGAAGTTTATAGAACTTCTTGGGTCAGGGCCATGTCTCCTTGTATGTTACTTTGTACAGTATTATGGGACTCTGAATAAGGCTAGACTGGCTGGATTCTTATGTATGATAATAATGTATTATTACATGTAAAGTGACAATGCCGCTTTTGCCTCTTGCTTTCTGTAAAGCTTTGATGGTGTGTTCCTCTCCTCAAAGCTGCTGCAAAAATCATAAGGGCATAGATTTATGTAGGAAAAAATCGAGACAGTGATGGCTTTTCCTCTTGGCATTTTGGGGGAGTGTTTCATTCGGTGTTTATAGTCTTATAATCTTTATAATGCTTAGACAACTTATTGAAGAACTTCTGGTTTTGGCTCAGATATTTCCTGTTTATCTCAAGATGCCTCCCATATTGACTGAACTTCTAACCCGGAGCTTAACATCTGTCATTTTATACATCGAATTATGAACGTGAATGGACAGTTTCTCATCCTGTCACCACTGGGGCTGTCATAGGCCCCTGCAGTTGAGTGTTGTGTTTATCAGGAGTAAATGGATGTGTTCCTTTGATTTGCTTCATTTGAGGGATTCCTGATACTTAATGATGCTGTGGGTTGTTTGGCTTCTTTCCCTTCCACTATTAAAGAGATTTCCGCTGCCATTATCAGCTACACTAACTTTTCAGCACACTTCAGCATTTCTCATGTGCAAAGACCACAGCTGTAGTTGAACAATGTGTTTGTTGTAATCCAATAATAAGAGTCCTAAATATAACAATAATTATAACCTCTTACATTGAGAACAATATTGATAATCAGGGATACAAATCCTTGAAATTCATAGAAATAGAGCTTGACACTGGTTGTTGCAGTGTTTTCCATGTTTTAAGATTTTAAATACTTTGCAAAACTTGTATGTGTTCACGTAAAGATTTGGCTTTGCGTACAGATGGGCATAACAGAAGCAAAAAGCACCCAGAGAAATATGAGTAATTACATTTGTCAACAACTAAACAGAATACTCTGGATATTATTCTTGTAATTAACAAGTCTAACTTGCCATAACAAGCACTGATTGTAAGTAGTCTAACTGATTTTATTGAATATATGCCCTATTGGACACTGCACCCTGTTCAGTCTTGTGTATCTTTAAATCATATTTGTAATTAGTCTACATGTACACTTTTGGTCTTTCTGTCCTCTTTTTAAAATTCAATTTTCTTTTTTTTCAACCAAACCCTTTGAAAATTTCATCAGTGTAAAATTCTTTGTAAAGTAGAGCTTTTGATGAGCCATGTATGATCCACAGAGTTGTGATGTTTCTGCAATTTGCTGATGGACAGAATAGCCATGTATTGCCAACATGGTCATACAATTAATATATCCAGGTCTAGTAAGAGTCCAGAATCACAAAAAGAGAGTGTATCTGTAGGCATAGAAACAGCAGACTCTTCAGAGTTATATTCCTTGAGCAGGATTTAATTTTTAATTGCAAAATTCATAGTGGCTTGAGACAGTATGTATTTAATCTCAAACTTCTGTTTTGATCCATTGCTGTCACAAATACGCTCTTTGACTACCAGATTCTCACCTGGCATAATGCCATCTCCTCATCCACTTGTGGTTTTTCCTTTGACCAACCTCAGGTCCTTCTGCTGGCAAGAACCTTAAAAAGAACAGAGCAATATACAAGGTCTAAATATTCTATTTCAATTCCTCACTTTTTGTATCTCTTCAGGAGCCTGATGTGGCACCTTCCTTATTTACCTCATGGCTGTACACGGTACCTCTGGCCTTGTAAACACAGTCCTGACATTTGTAATACCTTTGGGAGAGGCTGATTTTAAGTTATATTGCTGCTTCTCATGTTCACATCTTCTCTCTTTTGAGTTTTTCATTTTACAAACTTTAAACACTTTTCTGAATGTAGTAGTATATACACAGTGGATATAAAGTCGGTTTTCTAATGTGCTGTGTTTCTCTTTCCTTGTCTAAAATAGTAGTTTTTCGTTAGCGGTACCTCTCAGCTAATGTTTTGACTATGAACTGTTGAAGGTTTCTAGTAAAAGATACATCTACCCTAATATGCGTGTAATCAAACATAATCTTTTACTATATTCTACAAGTATGCATGTTATAATTGAGGGACTAATTATTAGGATCTTCTCAGTAATTTTTAACGTTTGTTTTTAATGCTTTTGGAATTTTCTTTTGCTCTGCTATAGTCAGACAGATGTGGAGAGGGAGTAAGAGCCAGAATAATTCTGTAGAATGAGGGACAAATATGTTTTGCAGTTGGAGGGCTTTCACCTGAAACTGCACATAAAAAGTGCACAGAGTGACTGTCCAGCTCTTTTGCAAATACTACTGTAATCCGGGCATTTGGCAATTCTTTTTTTCATTAATCCTGTACCCATTTGTAAATCTGCCTGCAGTTAATGTGTTGGATTTTTTTCCAGTTTTAAATATATTGTAATGTTTTCTCAATCTGTAATGAAAGCTGCTTCTGGTGGTTTATTGAAATCCTACCTGCAGTGCTCCTCTGGGAGGGGGTGTATCTTTTTCACGGCTGTCCTGTCCTCAGTAGGCATTTGCCATCTACAGCACTTGAAAGATTCCGTTCTTTGCACCATCTTTTGGCACTGATAACTGTGACATCTGTTTGTCACATATGAAGCCCGGGAGGTGCTGAAGACCCTGGAGCACTGAGCATGCCTTACATGAGCATCCCTTACGTGGGCAGAGGAAAATTGTCTTTGCTTCTCAGGTGGGGAAGCGGCTGGCTTGGCTTGCTCACAGTTTCTGTGGTGACATTAAGACTGAGGGACATATGCCCACCTCCTATGTACTGACTGCAGGGAAACATGGCCTTTCCTAGTCTTGCCTCTCGTGCTCTGGTTCCAGGGAGAAAATGTGAGTGGGGAGAACTGCCCTCTGTGGACTGCCTGCAGTGTCTATGCCCCAGAACAGCTCTCTGGTTGAGGTAGAAGAGAGGGAGTAGTTTTCTCCTTGGTTGTCTTGCTCTTTGACATAAGTACACCTTGTATTTTTGTATAATTGAAATGAATAGGCCAGTAGCCTACCAACCCTGGATTAATAAAGCCTAGGTGCAAATGCATATGTCATGGCAGATTGTTTTAAGTCATCAGGAATTCAGCTGAACATTTAAGTTTGAAACATACTGATCAGTAAGTAGACTGATGTGCAGTTTCAAAGGTGGTCAGTCCTTAAGAAGAGTTGGCTTAAATTTAATGTGTATTTTATAGTGAAGAGAGGGAAAACCACAGTGATTTTAGAGGTCCCTTCCATCATGCTAGTTTAGGTAAAAATGTTGCAAATAATACTTTACAATCTGAAAGGGCATTGAATAATGCTGCATAAATGCCCAGTTTGTATTAAACTCTAGTTTACTTTTTTTTTTATGACTTGTTAAATGCTGTGCTACCTGTTGAATTTGTATTTTTTAAGGTGTAAAAACTGATGGAGTTCAGGTACTCTTTGTTCAGAGGAATTTGTTGGCTTTATAATTAAAGAAAAAAAAAAGCCTCAGACCTGTCTTTGTTTGGTTTTGTTTGGTTTTTTTGAAAGCTCTGTGCCTTTCATGCTATTGCTTTTCAGTAAATGCTTGGTTTACAGAACAAGGATTTGCCAAGGGAAGTTGTCAGTTTGCATCCCAATTCTGATATACCAGGGGAACAGAAAAAATACTCCCTTGTCAAAGTTTCAGGTATGATAGTTAAACCTGTAATGTTCATCACCTTTTCCTTAACCACAAACTGAAAAGATGGCTAATAAGGACACAAGGTCTTTTATTTTCACTGTAGTTTTCCAATCTTAAAGAAAAATTCTTTTGCCACCAATTTGGGTAAGAATATTATACCTAGTTGCCTTTTTAGAACTGTGTCTTCTCATGTGTGTCTGAGCAGATGATTTTAATTCAGATCTAGCCATATAAAAAGTCTGATTTAATACCTTTTAGTCTCTTAAAGGTAGGAGAAAAGGTTGAACTGCTTGCAGAGGAGGAGCAGACTGTGGAATCAGAACCTCAGGATATATTTAATGGAGATGCTCATTTGAGTTTGAATTACCACAGATGTACATAACCTGTTCTGACATTGAATTACAGGGCAGTTTGTTGGTTATTGTGTTTCAAAAGATAACCTGTTACACACATTACAGTAAGACAATACCTCAGAGTGATCATGAAGTGTGCCATTGTGTTATTAGTTAGGAGACTGCAGACATGGAAGATTTCCCTGGAGGGTCATGCTGGATCTTGCAGTCTTGTTCCAGAAATTCATATGAATAAAAAAAATGAAATTAAACATTTCCTGATCAGTTTCTATGGGGCTGTTGTAATAAAAGGAATTAATTACACAGAAATCTGTCCAATTTTGCATCTGTGAACCATTAAAAATTGTTAGGGATTCGATGAATTATGACTAGGCCCATACAAGGTAGAACTCAGTGACAGAGTAGGGGGAAAAAAGCTCCCATATGTTCTACTTGCAAGTAAAACTTTTCTAAAAAAGCGGGTTTTTTTTAATGTTGAAAGCATTGACTCCTCTGCACAGTTTCTTTTGGAGGAGCTTTCTTGTTTGCTGGTTTTTATTTGTTTATTCCCACAGGTGAGGTAGAGCTTGCTTTAGACTTAATGTAAAGAGCTGGTCCTTTTCTGTTAATGCACAGAATAGTCCATCTGTGTACATAACACCTCAGGGATATGCCAGCTGACAAAGATGGGCAATGTATTAACATCTTAAATGCTTTTGTAGGCCCAAATCAAATGCAACATCCTAAATGCTCTTGTAGGCCTCTCATATTAAACACTCATCACCAGGTAATGAGTGTATAATGGGTTCTGGACAGCATTGCCAGACTCCATGGCTGATAAGCTCAGGTGGAAAGCATGTGGGGCAGGGAAGTCCTTCTTGAGTAGTTAACATCCCTGGAGGTCTGTGTTGTTTCTGGAATTCAAAACCAGGAATCTTTCTAGAAAAAAAAAGTTATGCTATATGATTGCCTTTAAAGAGTAGATTTAAAAGGAAGAGGACTATTGTCATGCTTTAACTCTCTTATTACTTATTACTTATTACATCTGTGCCTTTATATATACTCAAAAAATCTTGCAGTTATTTTGGATGAGAAACAGAGTTGTTGAATACGAAACTATTGCTTGTGTATTGACATCACAAAACCTGTTTGGTATACTGTGGGGCCTTACACATCCGGAACATAATCACGAACCTGACTTCTGGGCTTTGGTCACTGTCCTTGAAACGTCCAGTACTGCTGGGTGCTTGACAACCTTAATCTCACCCATGGCCAGGAACAGGGAGTAGTGCATCAACCTGAGTTATTTGCTGGGATTCCTGTGGTACGTGGGTTGGGTGACATCCTCTCATATGATGGAATCTGAGGGGTAGAAGCAGAGCAGAACTTGTTAGCTAGAAAAATTCCTTACTACACTGAGGTCAGGGGGATGCTGGAGTTGCTCTTAAGAAATTTTTCTTTTCCTTTAGCTTCCACTCCAGGCACCTGATGTTTTTTGGTGCATCTTGTCCTGTCCAAGTTCAATGGCGTCATCAGCTGGGAATGCCTGTTCCCTGCAGCTCTCTCCTTTTGATTTGAAGGCAGCAATGTATGGCCAGCTGTTGGCAAACAGAACTTTGTGCTGAGGCTCTGGGGACAAAAGGTGTGGATGAGGAATGTTGGCAGCCATTTTGCATTGTTATTATTATTATTATTACTATTATCATCATCATCAATAATAAGAATTCTTACCCGTGCACAGTTTTGTTCACAAAAAAAATTGCTGCTCTTTAATTTAGAAACAAAATGACGCAAATAAATTACTTTAAAAGAATGTTTAGGGAATAAGGAGAAGTATTTGTGGCAAGTTATTCTGAAAATGTCATGGAACATGTGGTTAAATTATTTTGTTCTTTCCTGGTTGTAGTTTTTATGAAATTGGTGAGTCAAGCAATTGTCAGTAATATTTTTGTTGTCTTAAACTTTTCTCTTACTCTGTAGGAACTGCGTGCATCCTTCTAGATTACATCTGAATGACAAAAATACATAGATAGCAGGAGAAGGAAGAGTAATGCCTTTATTTAGAATTATCTGTCAGTAACTGTTTGTTAAGTGCATCTGTCATGTCCTATTCTGGATTTGTGTTTTCCTAGTGTCTTAACTGGTAATTCATTTTTTTGATACCTGATGACGGTTATTTTAATGTTATTCTCATTCAGCAGTCTGTGTAATCAGTGTGGGACTTAAGTTCAGGAATATGAGAAGTACTTACTGCCCTCATTTTTAGTCATTTAGCAAAAGCACATCTATGGCGTATTTTTAGTACATTTTTTAAAGTGAAATATGTGTTGTCAAGAATATTGATTTCTTTCAAAAAATAAATGCCATTATACATGGGACTGTGCTTGTAAAAGAGTTTATGCAATTAATATATCAGATGGAAAACTTGGGCTGAGAAGGGCTTTGGGAGAAATTATGTACAAATATGGATAAATTAAAAAGGCATATAATTCACATCAGATAATTCAATATAATGGTATCTTGTGTGTGTGAACAAGTAAAGTGGATTCAAGAAGATTTGACAAAAATTATTTCCTTTTGCAACCTAAATTTAAATGTCTGAATGAGTTCCTATAGCACTGT
Organism: Lepidothrix coronata; assembly: GCF_001604755.1. NCBI lineage: Eukaryota > Metazoa > Chordata > Aves > Passeriformes > Pipridae > Lepidothrix > Lepidothrix coronata. Next base: position 1,106,084 of record NW_016690371.1, read on the forward strand.
GACTTGGGAAATGGCCTTACTTTCTGATGTTAGGCAGAGGTGAATACCTGATTATGATTTCTGCCTGTCTCTTTGCTAGTAATGATGAGCATTACCTAGCATGGAAAAGAGAGATGGCAGCATTCAGATGAATTGAGGACTTGTGTTGAAATGCCTTGGGAATATTCCGGACTCATGATCTTTGACGTTCTGAAGCAATGTTGTCTGAAAAAAAGAGATAAATTAAGATCTTTTCCTTCTGCATCACACTGAGTGTGAACACTATGTGGCAAGAAGTCGTGCATGAGCAGTCATGGATCACCAATTTTTGTGCTCTATTAATATCATGGGACCATTTAGGTTGGAAAAGACCTTTAAAATCATCAAGTCCAACCATTAACCCAGCACTGCCAAGGCCACCACTACACCATGTCCCTAAGTGCTACATCTGCACATCTTTAAAATACCTCCAGGGATGGTGACTTCATTACTTCCCTGGGCAGCTTGTTCCAGTGCTTTACAACCCCTTCCATGAAGAAATTTTTCCTAATATTCAATCTAAACCTCCTCTGGCACAACTTTGAGGCCATTTCCTCTCATACTGCCACTTTTTACTTGGGAGAAGAGACCAGCTCCCATCTCACTACAACCTCCTTTGAGGTAGTTGTAGGGAGTAAGAATGTTACCCCAGCCTCCTTTTCTCCAGGCTAAACAACCCCAGCTCCCTCAGCTGTTCCTCATAAGATTTGTGCTCTAGACCCTTCATCAGCTCTGTTGCCCTTCTCTGGACACACTCCAGCACTTCAATGCTTTTCTTGGAAAGAGGAGCCATAACTAAACACAGGATTTGAGGTGTTACCTCACCAACACCAAGTACAGGGGTCAATCTGCTGGCCACACTGTTTCTTATACAGGCTAGGATGCCACTGGCCTTCTTGGCCACCTGGGTATGCACACTGGCTCATGTTGAACTTCATACAATTGACCTCGGCCCATCAATCCATCCTGTCCGTATCCTTCTTTAGAGCTTTCCTTCCCTTCAGCAGATCAACTCTCACCCAGCTTGGAGTCATCTGCAAAGTGACTGAGGGTGCCCTCGATCCCCCTCATCCAGATCATCAATAAGGATTTTAAACATGACTGGCCCCAACACTGAGCCCTGGGGAACACTTGTGACCGACCACCAGCTGAATGTAACTCCATTCATCACAAATCTCACCAAGGGCCCAGCCATTCAGCCAGTATTTTTACACAGCAGAGAATGCACCCATTCAAGCCATGAACAGCCAGTTTTTCCAGGAGAATGTTATGGGAAGTGGTGTCAAGGGCATCTACTCAGTGGGTCACGCTGTTACAGGACATCAGGTTGGTCAAGCAGGACCTGCCTTTCCTAAACCCATGCTGGCTGGGCCTGATCCTCCAGTTGTCCTGTATGTGCCATGTGATAGCACTCAAGATGAGCTGCTCCATGACTTTCCCTGCACAGAGCTCAGGATGACAGGCCTGTAGTTACCCAATCCTCCTTATGGCCCTTCCTGCAGATCGGGGTCACATTTGCTGACCTCCAGTCAACTGGGATCGCTCTGGTTAGCCAGGACTGCTGGTAAATGATGGCTTGGTGAGCACTTCCACCAGCTCCCTCAGTACCCTTGAGTGGATCCCATCCAGCCCCACAGCCTTATGTGTGTTTAAGTGGTGTAGCAGGTCACTGACCATTTCCCCTTGGATTATGGGGGCTTCATTCTGCTCCCCATGCCTATTTTCTAGCTCAGGGGGCTGGGTACCTGGAGATCAACTGGTTTTGTTATTCAAGACTGAGGCAAAGAAGACATAAAGTACCTTAGCCTTTTCTTCATCCTTTGCCACTTGTTTTCCCCCACATCCAATAAAGGCTGAAGATTGTCCTTTAACTCTCCTTTGGTTGCTAATGTATTTATAGAAACATTTTTTTTTTCTTTTATGATGCTAGCCAAATTAAGTTCTAGTTGGGCTTTGGCTCTTCTGATTTTCTCCCTGCATAGCCTCATGACATCCCTGTAGTCCTCCTGAGTTTCCTGCCTCTTCTTCCAAAGGTCATAAACTTCCTTTTTTTCCTCAGTTCCAATGAAAGTTCTCTGTTCAGCAAGGCTGGTCTTCTTCCCTGATGGCTCAACTTTCAGCCTATAGGTTTTCCTTCCTAAAGAATGATTTGAGCAACTATTTGATTAGAAAGGGAAATTAAGGGAAGGCATAGCTGTGAATGCTTGATTAACTTAGACCTTTAAGTGGCTTTGTTTTGGAGGCAGAAAGTCAGGTGACAGACTCTAAAAGTCTGCCGGAATTGAGGACTTTCTCTTGTCTCTTGAGCCTGGAGTGTTTGTTTTACAGCATATTTGTGTGTGGTTTGTTTTTGGTGTGTGAATTCTAGAGGTTAAAGCCATGTGAATCTTGTGCTGGCGTATTGTATCAGGGACAGAGTGTGGTTGACTGTTGTCCCAGGGCTGAGCCAGGAACAACAGGCTTGCCTGGTACTGGGACATCCCTGCCTGCAGCACCAACATGTTCCTCACGTGAGTCTCTTTTGAGGTGTGGCTACACCCTAAATGGCGTGAATGAGAACCAAAAATGCCACAAAACCAGTTTCAGAGAAGCTTTATGCTATAAATTGGGGCTCTTATAACTGAGGCTCAGCAGTCAAATCAATCTTTTATCCTCCATGTATCTTCAGATTTTTCAGATGTTTTGATAAGCAAGTGAGAATGTTCTCGGTTCCTTGCAGCCTAATGTGCAGATGTCTTTTCAATGTTAGGGATTATTTGACCATCAGAAAGGCAATATCTCTCAAGAATCAGCTAAATTAACATATTCAGGGTTTTGTCAAGTCCTGTTACTCGGTAACAGTCTTGTTGATCCATCAGAAGGCATTCAGACACAAATGTTAAATCGACCATCAAATACTCAAGAGTCTAACTTATCCCTTTGATACAGGGAAGCTGCAGAGCTTCCCTGTACTGGTCTAGCTGTCTTAGGCAAAGATTGATGGGGAAGAGATGCGTGATGGATTATCTCACATTCTGCAGTGCTCTTTGCTCCAGGCAAAAACGTGTAGTCAGCTACATGTCCTTAGACTGTTAATCAAACTGAATAGCTGGAATACACATGGGCCTCAAAGCAGGATGTGGTTCTGTACAACCCTGCACTCGGCCATGTCCTGAGCAAAGAAAATGTGTTGCTTGGCCTTCTACAATATTTTTTGGCGCAATGGGCTTGTTTCTGCTCCCTGATTGCTCTGTTCTGAGGAGTGCACCCAGGTCTTGATTGAAGTGGCTTTTCATGCTCAGTAAGCGTTTGTGTCCTGTGACCCTGTACAGGTTCTGAACTGAGGTACATTGAGTTGGATCTGCTACTGTAGTTGGGGTCCAGTTTATGCATTTGCAGCGCTGCCACCTTTCATGTTCTCTAGAGCTCTTTGCAGCTTGTTTTAGGGGCTGGCATGTTCTGTGAACTTCAGATGGCTTAGCAGTGCTTTTGGAGTAGGGGAGGGGCTGTGATGTGGCGCTGCCATATTTGTGTTTCACCGCATGGGGAACTGTAGTCAAGTGTCCTATGAAGAGCTGGGTTCCCAGCTGAGGGCATCTCCAGCAGCCTTTCCTTATCATGTGACCTACCATGGCAGAGCTATGTTGGAAGGGAGGTTAAGTGGTACTGACAGCTAGCCAATCCTGGATGTATGGCATTAAGCATAGTCACACTTTCATTATTCCGTTAAAATTTGTCTCTTGCACAGAAGTTTTCCATTGTTTTCAGTCTTCTACAGTGCTGTAATAATCAATAACATGTGTTGATATGCTGCACTGGGTAGGATACATGTATTCCTCCCTTCCATTGTTGCCTCTTCTCCTCTCCCCTTCCAGATGTGATGGAGGCATTGCTAACATACTTATTATTAGGGGCTGCCAGATTGACATTCATAGCACAGTACACTACAAGAATTCAGGGCTTTGTTTGGGGTTCAGGAGTATTGTCCACAGGTGAAAAAACTATAGCTGTCATTGCTTTCCAAATCTTACGATTTCTAGGCAATATAAAATTTTTTGAAATGTTAAAATATTTCTCTTGAAGATAGGACAAGTATCCTCTGTTGGCTTGATTTTTGGTTCCAGCCTATTTTTAGTTCCCGTGGCAGTACAAAATGTTGCTAAGTTTTGTCTTCTCTCCTTCTGTCCTTTTGTTGCAGGTCTTGATGATTGTCTACAGCAATATATAAAGAACTTTGAGAGGGAGAAGATTAGTGGCGACCAGCTGCTACGAATTACTCATCAAGAACTGGAAGATCTTGGAGTCACACGAATTGGCCATCAGGAGCTTATCTTGGAAGCAGTAGACTTGCTCTGCGCACTGGTAAACTTCTTGGGGCAAAGTGGGGAGGAGTGAGAACGGTGTTTGCATATTCACACTTTGCTATTCAAATTGCTAGTCCTAAAGACTATCTAAGTAGTTCAAGAAGCTCCTGACATGTAATGGACAAACAAGTTTAGCATTTTAAACCAGTGCAAGATAAAGAGCAAAATCTATTGATAGGATGATATTTGTTAAATAAATTGGCATTAGAGATTTAAGGCTTTCATATATGTCTTTCTAGAATGAAAGTTTATCTGAAATTACAAACAAACTAATCTGGGTTTGATTTGGAATGTAAAACAATGAATGAAGTAATTGAGTGCTGGTTGCCCTTTACAAAAAAAATGTTCTGATGTTAACCATGTCATTTTTCACTGATCCTTTCATGCAAATTATGTTTTAGATGATTATTTGAGCTTGATGAAACATAGCTGCTTGTATTTCACAGTAGAAAGTATTAAATACTGAAATAATTAGCTTATGTGTAAATAATACATAAATTTTTGATGGAGCATACAGAGGGATTTTGGTAATGGTCTTTTCAGTCGGGTGATGTCATGCATAACTGGGATTATCTGCTTGGTGAGAGGTGTGGTGCTGACTTCTCTGTTCTTATGAACTTCTAGTATGTGCCTGTAAAGATTAGTGATAAATTGGGCACACTGTCTGGATTCTCTGCTGTAGGAAGGATTGTGAACAGCCCTGTTAAGAAGTACTTGACTGCCTGAAGTGGTGTTTTGTGGATTTTTAATGCACACTACTTTTTCAAGCCTCAGAAGGAGCTTTTAGAAAGCCGAATCTGGGTAGAGGCAATCAAAGATGGTAGGATAAAAGGCTCTTCAGAAAGGCTTGTGGGTTCTCCATATGGAGCAGCTTTTCTGAATACCCTGTTATTGCATCTTTGGAAGATAGATGTGAGGGGTAATGAAAGGAGAGAGTGAAAAAAAAATAAAAAAATACAAAAATAAAGTAAAAAAGGGGGAAAGCTTTTTCATAAGGGAAGACATTTGACTTTAAACACACCTTAGATTCTCTTTAGAGTAGTGTTTCTAATAACATTGCAATGTGGTTCAGTGCAATAAATTAACTCATTAATTTGTTTTTTAAATAATGAAGAAGTTGCAATCTTATAAAAAATGCTACTGGTATAGAAGGGAACATAAATAAAGTTATTCACATAGTACTTTTCTCATCAGACAATGCAACAAAAAACTTTAATAAACTTAATAAATACTTTAATTAACTGAGATAGATAAAGCATAAGTTAGAGTGAACACTGATGACCATTTTTCCCAGTCACACAAGACAGACAGATTGTGGTTCTTTGAATAATAAAGTATTTTTACAGAAAAAAACCCTCTTGTTTATTAGCTGAAATTTTTTTTTTCCTTGGTATGTAATTACAGATGTTATCTTTAAACAAACAAACAAGACTTGTCTTTGTAGCTCCCTTATCTTAGGCAAAAGTGTATGGAACTAAGCTGAATATAAAATAAGGAATTTGTAGCAAAGGCTAACACTGCATCCTTAATGCATCCAGCAAGTCTCTCCTTCCTGGTCCTTGTTGCACTTATAGTGTTTTCTGTTTTTCTGAGTTTGTCTTAAAGAAAACTTGATCACTGAAACACAATAGCATGTGTTCAGATCACATCTTCTAATTTAAGCTGAGGTTTTTGCAGTCTCACAATTGGCTCCTGATGGCTCCTCGGGGATACAAAATGTGATTGTGATATTGATTTTAGGGGACTTAATTTGAATTTATTGTTCACCAATCAGATAAACCTCTTAGAAAATTTAATTCAGAGGCAATCCTTTTGGCTGTACTGGTCTTATACTTACAGGCTTTTTTTTTTTATCGCATCGGTAAGTATCTGTCCTGGTTAGGGCTTGCCTATTCTTCCGATTTGACTCTAATGTTAGATTAGAGTAATTGTTCAGGAGAATATTAAACCTGTGACTCTCCAGTCTAGGATAACTTCTAGTGCAGGTAGCCACTATGCTATGGCTTTTTTAATGATCTGATTATTTTTTTTCTGTTTGACTGGAGTTTGACAGAGGTTTCATGACAGAATTTAGCATGAGTTACAAATGTATGATCCAAATGAGTTTACATCTGTTTGGATGCTGGAGATGAGGGAGTAGAAATAGTAAAGTTAATTTTGCCTTGCAAGCATAATCCCTGATTGATGTGAAAGTAATTATTAAAAAACAAAAGGATTGTTACTTCTGCTTCTCCTCCCCATTCTCTCTGAGTTAGAGAGTGACCACCTAAATGATTTTTGGCATCAAGGACAACTGAGTGGACAGAACCACCTCCCACTATTCATCTATGTTCCCACTCTGCAGTGGAAACTTAACCAGTGCAGAGTTGCTTTCACTTAGGAAAGCTTCTACAATGTTGATAGCTGATGGGGTTTATTCCTGACCCCCTTCCCAGCATTTTTCAAGGGTAAACTTCTACTTGTGTTTTCTGCCCTGTCAGCTGTGGACATGGCAAGTGGCAAACCAGCTGCCTTATGTCACATGTCTGTAGTTCATGGGGCAACATTTTTTTCCTGGGGGAAAGTGGAGAGCCTGAACAAGCATATCTGACTGGTTTGGAGAGAGCATGGGACCTCCTTAACCCAGATGGAGGCTACTGAACAGTGCTAAACAGACAAACTGTTTGCCACAATAATTGCTGAGAACCAGTTATGATTGATAGCACTATTTAAAGGATGTTCTTTACTGGGTTTTGACAGAAGGTGGGTGGGTGGCTGTGGTCTCTCACACTATTCCCCTCCTGTCATAAGCACTTGCAACAAATGGATCCTCCAGTATTCATTAGCTGAACAGAGGACAAGTGGTGGCCTGTGCTATCCATCTTTAGTAGAGTCTCTCGGCTGCCAGCCTGCCATACTGTGCTCTTGACAGGAGAGCAAGCATTCAGGGGGTGAGATTCATGGGTGTTCTTTTCCTGTGGTGCTTCGGAGAAGGGGGAATAATGTTTTTGCCCAGCTGCTACTGCTGTTACAGGTCATGCTTGCTGATAATGGTGGGGGTGTGCATACCACATAACCTCACTGAAGCTGAACATGCTGAATCTAATTAATGGGGTCTGTCTCTTTCCTCTCTCCTGTCTCCCACCTCTCTCTGAAGTTGGGAGCATGTTCAATAGGTTATCATGCCTTGGTGCAGCTTTGTGTTTTGTAAAATCCATAAGTCAGAAAGAGCAAGATAAATGAAATGTTCTTCGTGCTTAAAAGAAAGAAGTAGTGAGGTCTGTGATGGTATTTTGTTGCTGCTAAAGTTTTTTGCGTGGTTTTCAATCAGTGAGAAACCACCATGATGGATATATGCCCACAGAGTTATTTTATTTCTCACAAGACATGTCTCTTGTTCTTCCCTTTCTGTTTAAACTGGAACATGCAGCTGAGATTGCACTGGTGGCATCAACAGGTAGATTTGTCCTTCATGTGGACGTCCATTTTTATTCATACTCACAAAATCCCCCAAAATAATTAACATCTCAAAACTAGTTGAAAATGGTAAACTAAGAAACTGCATGTCCAGCTTTAGAGATACAGGAAAAAGTGTACTGGGTTAGGTACCACAGTATTTTCTCTTCAGACTACTCCCAGGTTATAAAACATACAGTTGTTCATCAGTTCTTACAATTACCATTCAGATTTTAGCTTCAGCATGATCCTTTTCAGTATGTGTGTGACAGTGAAGATGGTCTAAGACTGCTTTACATTTCATCAGTAAACAAACAACAGTGTAGCAGAGCTTCATCCACAAATAAAATGTGATGAGCCTTGTTTCCTTGACGGTTGCTTTAAAAACTGGATGTGAATGAACAATGCCAACAGAACGTAAATTAAGGAAAGATGGGGATGATGCTTACAAAAAGAGAAATGCATAATGAAAAACGGATTACTTAGATAATGCCATCAGATCACTATATATCAATGTTCAGGTTTGGAGTGAATCTGGAGGTCTTGTATCTGCTGCTGTACCTCACGGGGCTGCAGAAAGCAGAGAAATGCACATAATTATTTTTCTATCATCTGTTTGTCAGGAGATGGATTTTTATTTATCAAAACTGGGCATGACCATATTTTGCTGAGTGTTCAGACTCTAAATTTTATGTTTACTTGGTATCATATTTTTCCCTGACAACACTGTGCTTTGCCTCACTGCTTGGAGAATACAAAGACTGAAGACCGCACAGCCAAACATTGCTTCTTTAATCTCTAAGAAAATTATCTAGTTTATCTAACATATCACCACAATGCCTTGATGCATGAGGATTCTTTTTTTTTTATTTGCTTCTCCAAAATACCTTGTTCATTTCATTTACATGAAGATTAAATTAGATTCATTTAATTCTGAACATATTCAAATATTTTTTAAACAGAAACCTTAAAAATGGAAGATATTTTGTTCTGGAAAGATAAAAATATTTCAAAAACTTCACAAATAATTTTTGAATTATTTTGAATTTTTGAAGTTTTCCATAAGCAAAGAACTTTATAAGTCCCCGTGAATTTGCAAAATACTTCTTCAGGGAATCTGCATTTGTGTAGAATAGAGTTTGGTTAAACAATAAAGTAAAACAGTTTTTTTGCTTTATACAGCATACTGGTTTCAGTACTAGTTTCATGCTAGTTATTTAAATCTGCTATGGCTGCACAGGAATTTATTATACACTGTATATTTGAATCTGTAAAGCTAGAAGATTGCAGCAGATGAAATAGCATTATTATTTGGCAGAGAAAACATTGGTGTGCACTAACGGCATGAAATTACTTATAATTTACCACTAACACAAAACATTTATATGCAAATGAATGTAAAAAATAGACCTACTTTACCCATGAATGATTTGATTTCTCTTAAGAATTATGCCTTTTATCTTAATTTCATCTTCCTGCCATTTCTCACACAGAAATCATTTCCTTTGCACTTATCACTAGTCAGGTCTGAAAACTACTTTTGTCAGTAACAGTGACTATTAAACTTAATCATCATAGTGCTAAATGAGAAAGACTTCATTTCAGAATGGAGATTTGTATGTACTGCAGTTTGGATTTAGTGTTAATATTCTGCCTGCTCATAGCAGAAAAATTACTTACCCTTTTCACTGTTGCCCTTTGCAAGTTAAAGTTCTGCTTATATATCATATGCCTTCCTGTCTTCAGCCTGAGCTGGCTTAACTGCAGAGACAGAAAACATTGAAGTCCATGACCAGATCAATAAAGCTAAGGAATTAAAGGGTTTCTATCAATAAAGCTAAGGAATTAAAGGGTTTCTGATAGCTCGTATAGATCACATTAAAAATGCGTTAGCAGATCTTTTACGTCGAAATGCAGTAAACTCTGTGGTTTGCCAAAGACAGTGAATCTGTCTGAATGCAAAGGGTGAACGTCCTGCCTCTCATCAGTCTCAAGAATCAGTTATGGATCCTAGATACTTTTCTTAATTGTTTTATATTTCTTTGGCATGTTTGAAGGTTTGGGTGACTACAAAATACATGACCTTATTCATAGACTTATAGCATGGTTTGGGTTGGAAGGGAGCCTTTATAAAAATCTAATCCCCTAGTTAAAAGCAGACTGAAGGAAAAGAGCTGTTACATTGTAAAATGTTTTAAAGAAGTAGTGTGTTCATAACAATTACCTAATTCCCTTTTTTAAAGAAATATTTTAAACTGCTGGTTAGCTGTTTAAGACTTTGAGAAATGCATATAACTGAATATGTAACTAGTAGTTTCAACTGTGGAGAAGTAAGAGCACTTGACTGACTAAGGACAAAATTACATGAGAAAGTAGAAAAACAAAAAAGTAATGAGCACTTGGTGTTTCAGAGTCTGTTGATTGAATAAGAGTAAGAAGAATAGTTTATATAATTGCTCTATTAGTGCTACAAAGCGTGACCAGGGCTTGGCTTTTTGATGTGTTGCTTGATTGTGCTGTAGAAAAAGAAGGGCATTTTTCAAGAAAGGGGTTAATGATGATGATGATTGTGAATCTTTCCAAGGTTCTGCAGGGCTATAAGTATCATGCACCTGAGTTTTTTTTCTGACTGTAAACATTTAGGACAAATATTTATACTCTTTGAAACCGTTTGCCTTTTAATCAGTGTATGTTTAATAATTGCAGTAAATGATACTTGAGCTATCTGGGTTTTTGTTCTTATCTACTTATTCTGTGTTTATGAAACAAATGTGTTAGGATCATGTGTTGTGCACTTCTAAATTACCCCATATGTCAGTGCTATTTGAAGGAGAGATAACCTTAGTACTGGCATTTTGTGACGCTGGAAGAAGGACCGTTAGAAATATATGTTGTAGGCAGATCTGATGAGGTATAAAGTTACATAAGGCACCTTCCATATGACAAGCTGTGATATCAGTTGCTAGCAGCTTTAAGCTGGTAAGCTATCTGCCTCAGTTTGTGGGATGTGTTCAGCCAAATGTTTTGGAGAACGACGTTCAGATGCATTTTTTCGTTTTTAAAAACAACTTTGGAGACGAAGTTTGGCACTTTTCTTGATGAATTTTTGTCTGCCACAAATTTTAAGGTGTGGTTTTGAAGTGGCTGCCATGTGCTGTGGTATCACGTGATGCTGTTTTGATTATTCCTTTAGAACTTTCCTTAGGCTTCCTGAGAAATGAGGATTCCGTGAACTTTACTGTTTCCAGGCTGTTTGGTTAAAAGCAAAGAAATGATACTCAAGAAATAAATCTGGAAGATGAAAGCATTGAAAAATAGTGAGGAGCAGAATTAAGCTAACCTGAGGTGATTTTAGGTAAATTTCTTAGTGGCCATATGATATACTTGCCTAAAACTCCTGTGTTCAGCCTGTGAATAAGTGGAAAAAGCCTTTTTATTGCATAAGAAAGAAAACTTATTATTACATCTTTGTGATAGTTACCCATAGTTACTGAGAGAAATCAAATATAATTGAGAAGTTGCACTTTTTTACACATAATTTATTACTCAGTACAGCCATCTAGACTATAAAATTTGTCTTCTTAAAAGGTTGCCATTTTTTTCCTTCTTTAAAATACAGTGTTTGTGTGTGATGACAGACATTTACCAAACAAAAAATAACCTTTACCTTCTCCAATTTATACAGGCAGTAGAAATTAATGATGTGAGCACTGCTATCTGCTCTGCCTGCCTGGTGAAGATGCTGTTTTTATTTTCTTTTTGCCTCCAAGCACCAGTGTTAGCAGTAGTATTTTCAGTTCCCATCTTGTGTCTCTTCAGTAAGAGTTAGCACTGGTCACTGCATGCCTTGTTCTCCACTGGTTTCTCAGCTTTCTGGGCTGAGGAGAAGAAATAGTGATTTAGGGAGGTAGGCAGTGGGACCACATACTCATTTCTCTGTCTTGGAGTGTTTGTAGGAGCCAAACAGTATCACTGAACTTGATGTGAGGTATGTGCTTGATGACATAGAGGTATTCATGGCTGCATAAAAGTTGTGATGGAGGCTTCTCTTCTAGGGGATTTCTGGATTTGTTAATGGGACTGTGGCTATGTCTGTATTGCATTTTGCAATGTGTTTAGATCTGAGCTTGGCCTTTTTTGTTAACTGAGATGTCTTTGCTCTTGCAATGGGCAGTATAAAAATACCCTAAAACTAAAGGTCTTGACAGCTTCTAGACACTCTGTCTGAGCCAGCAGAGATAGTTAGCGCTGTATGAGTTAGGAACACTTTACTTTTTAAGCTTTGCTGACAGTGTCAGACACACTTCCACACCAGCAAGTCAAGTGAATTTAACATGGGAAAGAGATGAAATGAGGTCTGATTCTTTTATTATTATTAATTTCTTTTATTTTCATTGAGGGAAGCAGGGAACACAACTAATGAACATTCATCAAGCTAATCCAAGTAAAGCTAATTTCGCTTTACTTCCCCATGGGATTACTAAACTCTCTTCCTACCCATGTGGTGCTGATGCAAAGATGGGCTGGCAGGGGGACTAGGCTGACTCTTCTCGCAAAAAAACTGAGCAAAACTCATCAGTGGTGATTAGAGCTGCTGCTTGTCAGCATGTGAAGAAAAGAGCTACAATTCATCACTCACACTGTCATGTGAAGCCACAGAAAAGTAATTAGCAGGTAAGATGTCTATTAATAGCTCCCACCACCTTTAGTTGGAACACCTGCTGACAAGCTATTACTCTGTGTAGCTTAGATTCATCAAGTTCTTGTTTTATGATTGCCAGAAGAGACTGCATTAGAGCCATTTCTGTTGAGGCAGGGTGTCTGAAAAAACTCTTGCCCTTTGGCCTCTCGTTGAGAAAGCGGATGTGTAGACTTGCATCCCTTCTCATAATCTCTACAAGCATGCAGAGATTTCTTTGTGATTCTTTCAGTGACTGTGAATTTATTTTGGTTAATGAAAGCATAACTTGTGTTAGTGCTGGCTAAATGCAGACTAGGGGAAAACGAAGAACTGTCTCCTTTGCCTGCAATTATCTTCTTATGGTACTTGAAAATAAATGCAGTGCATTTCTAAGAAAACCATATTGTTAATAGTATATTATCACATATAAAGTATTATTACACTTGGCAGTTTTTATTTAAGCAGTCTTTTTTCACAACATGTGACTCTTTTAATGTGGGCCAGAAATATTAGTGATAAACAAAGTGGGGATTTTGTTAGCTTGGCTGATGTTTTAGGATCCTTTTACTAGAAGGCTTCAATAAACACAGCTGCCCCAAAATATATTCTGCCTGAAATTTATCTCTGTATTTTCAATCTCTGGCTTTCTCTGTCTCATATTACAGGTGGACGCTTTACCAACGTCAGTGCCATCCTTATGTAAGACTAAATTTTATATGTAGCTTAGGCTGACTTTTTATGTTAAAGAACACACACATACACATTTGATGAATATATGTGAAAATAGGCTTTGTATCTTAACACTGCCTCTTCCTTTCCTCGTATCTGATGGTGAAAAAACAATATGAAAAAGAGTGTGGCTATGGGTGGCCATCACTTAGGTGATAACAAGAAGCCACTAAGCTTTTGTAGGAGCTGATTTTCTAAAGAAGCCTATACATGAAGGCAGCCTATTGTCCTCATGTAGAAAATAATTTGAATGTTGCTTTGCTTACTCTGCAGTGTTCAGTATTGCAGGTTTTCTGTTTTGCTGGTGCTTTACTTTCTGGTGGGACTGGAGGTCCGTGTGCATGCTGCCTGCCAAGGCTCCCGCTGGGGTGGACATGTCACTCCAGTGCAGGCTGGGAACCAGCACCCGCCTGTCTGAGCAGATGAGGTATACAGAAGGTGACAAAGTGGGGGATGGCAAAAGACACAGTTAAATAATTTGGGGTTATTGAGGAGCACTGTGATCCAGCCTGTGCCTCCCCCAGCCATGGGCCCTATGTGGGGCGTGTCTGGCGAGGCAAGCAGGGGCTTGGACTCACCCGTTTCCTTCCCCATGCACACCCCCACCTTGGTTTTATATTTGTATAATCGCACTCAGCTTCTTAGAAACATACACCTGAATTAAGAAATTCAGCATTTCAGTGTGTTGGACAGAAGGCAGCCCCATAGAAGCCCTGTGTCCAGCCTGCAGTTTGTGGTCTTACCACTTCACTTCGAAGGATGTGAGTGTCATGTTGCGTGGGGTGGGGCTCACTTGTGGTGGGGTTTTGGTTTGCCTGATCTGTAAGACTTTTTTGGCAACTTATCATTTGTCCAGGATATCTTTTATTTGTTTCTTCCCCCATTAATTTTGCCAAAATGAGCTAGATGCTCAAGAAGCAGAATGAAGTAAGGACAAATCTGCTATTTTTTTCAAACTTACTCATAGCCACTCCTCTGTCTCCTTCAGGCTCCCTCAGCCAGAGCAACCACAGAAAACTGCAGAAGAAAACAGACTTATTTTTATCTGATGTTTATCCCTTTACTTCAGTCTGATTTAATAAGTTATTAGTTATGAGCCATTTAGCTGCATAATAAAGTATGTTTTACTTTTCAATCCCAATTAATTGTTTTCATCTTGTAATTTTTTATTTATAACCTAATTTTATCTGTTGTATAATTGCTCTTGAATATTTACATGGTAGAAATGTTGCTGCCCAAACATACAATTTGTCTAATTGGGAACCAAGTGTGGGAGAAGAGGACAGTGCCTGTGCAGAAACTGTGCAGTTGAGAAACATGCCTGCAAAGCCTTCCTTGCTCAAAACAGGGATGTTCACAGAAGTTCCAGTAGTGGTTTTTAAAGCACCTTAGTGTGTGGTCACTGCTCCCTTAGGCTGAATTCCACAGTGCATCCTCTGCTTCCAAAAGATGGTGGTTGTTTTAGCAGCTCCCTCACAAAGTGTGTTTGGTTTACAGGCACAAGGAGCTGGCTGGGAGATGGCAGACAAGCCCTGTACTCTAGTCTCTCCCTGCTGTGATGATCTCTCATTGGCTTGGGAGTGGATGTTGTGGGAGGGCTGGGGGCTCACCAAGACTAGCTTTTGTATAATGTTTCTGCAGCCTGTGTCATTAAAGAGGATTAAATTCATTTAGTAGATGGTTTGGATTAGGAGCCTGACAACTGCTGTAAACAATCACCACCTCACCACCTGCCCAATTCTTATAGAAAAGAGGTGAGTAAGCTTCAGCAGTCTTAAATTAGCATTGGCAAGTTTATCTCTTCTCCCATCTCTTCTTGTGGACAGATTAGTATGGAGACCAAACTGGGGGCATAGGAGGAGAAGTAGATTTTTCTGTGTGTGTCTGAGGAGCTTTGGACATCCTAATTCATCATTATTTGTGGTAGGAAATGGTCCATCTTCCATAGTAAGTAACCTTTTACATTGTCAACTGAACAAGTTGTCAGCACCCCATGTTATCACCCTGTGATGTGGTTAAAGTGAGGAGCACCTTCAGAATTCCATAATTCTCTAGAGTAATACTAAGCTCAAGTCTGTACAATTGCTTATTCCTTTGCAAAGGCAAAATAAGACCTCTTCTGTAATAACTGTATTACTCTTTGCATGAGTGAGGAAAACAAATCTATTATAGAAATAACAAATCATGAATCCTACTATATTATATTGTAATTGAACATTAAATCAGGGTATTCTCTAGTGCTGTTTGGTAACATTTGTACTTTTGAAGGATTTCCAAGTACTATTTGTTAATATTTCTGGATAATTATGTCTCTGCTGCACAGCTGAGGAACTTAATTTAACTTTAAGAAATTGTCTCTTAAATGGAAACAAAGTTTAGAATTTGACTTTAAATGGGCAACACAGAGGTTGAGCAGGGCAGTGTTGTGTTCTCTGGTCTGTGATTCTGATGGTCCTTTAGTGACAGAAAGAATAAAAATGAGGTACTGAATGTACTTCCATCTCTGAAACCAACAAAAACAATTTAGTATCACACTGTGTCCACACTGCATGCTTTTGCTAGTTGCAAGCCCTCATGCCAAGTGTGATCTTAGGAATTATTGTAAGTAAGGATATGGGGACTGATCCCTAACCATCATATCTACTGAGCGAACCATCTGATCAAGGTCAAGTTAGATGGGGCTCTGAGCAACCTGGTCTAGTGAAAGGTGTCCCTACCCATAGAATGGGGGGTGGAACTAGATGATCTTTAAGGTCCTTTTGAACCCAAACTGTTCTATGATTCTGTGTTTTATTGAGACTGATGCACTGCTTTGAGAAACAGTCTTCCAGACTAGCTTTTTTTCTTCTTTTTTGAGATGTTTTTCTCAGTGCACTTGAAATGAGCTAAAAGATCACTCATAATCTTGCTCTTCTTTTGTTCTGTTTTTATGCACTTCAGAAACAGAACATGCTATACATTTGAAAACTACTGAGTGGGTGTATTCTACCTTAATTATTAGGAATGGTTAAGTTTTGATGTAGAAGAGCAGTGTTCTTGGTGTTCTTGGTACTCCTTTCTGTACTTCTACATCTGTAAAGCTAACTTTATTTTATTGGTCTTTTTTTTTTTTTAATGCAGAACTATGGTTTGGAAACAGAAAATCTAAAAACCCTTTCTCACAAACTGAATGCATCTGCCAAAAATCTGCAGAACTTCATCACTGGGAGGAGAAGGAGTGGTCACTATGATGGAAGGACCAGTCGCAAATTACCGAATGATTTTCTGACATCAGTAGTGGATCTGATTGGAGCTGCTAAAAGTCTGCTGGCTTGGCTGGACAGGTAAAAACTCCCAAATGTGTCACAGGTAACCAGATCACGCACATGCACAAACCCCAGCTTCTTTACAAAATGTAATGTAGACATTAAATGGAAGCAGAATTCATTTACATATTCTGAGGAGATGTTCGTGCCAATTTTTTTTGCTATGTCAGCATGCAGTTCAGATAGCAGTTCAGTACAATACCTCCAAATGGACTGTAACCCTGCACATATCTGGAAATACAATAAATCAACAGGATGACATATTTAGGTTATATATGTATTTTTTATTAATATAGAACAACCCTTTGACACACATAACTCAGATTCATTGCTCTGATACTAACAAGTTCACGAAACTGTAATCATACTTTTTATTACATAGGTGTCAATATATAGTTTCAGAGTGTATGTGTGTAAAAACATGCATGTTGTGTTTTAGGTTTTTTAAATGGCAGTGAGATACCTCTGAAACTGTAGAGGCAATAGGAACTGTCTTATACTTTTACCTCTGTTACCTAGGAAGTATTTGAGATCAGGACTTAAGTGCTCCCCTTTGCTACATTTGTAGTGATGTTTTTCTAATTATAACAAGAGTAATATGGAAGTATTTAAGATGATCATTGAAACTCCTGAAGTGGTTGAAATTAGTTCATCTGTATGTCTTTATAAAATGCATCACAATGAACTTTCATCAGCAAAATTAAAATGTTTGTCTTGATTTAAAGGTGTATCTTATATTGTAAGCAACAGCTGAATTTTTGTTCAGAGCGTGAGCTTTGTGTAACTTTAAAAATCCAACAGAATTATTTAGTTTTACTGCTGTGTGTTTTGTGTTTCATTTTCCTGAGGAAAACTGGCTTCTGTCCCATAAATGATTTCCATATGAATGGTTTAGGTGAGGCAGGAGTCTTTTCCATTTCTTAAGCTGAACTGCAAGTTCTTTGTTTTGTTCAGGAGATTGCAGCTACCATTGCTCCTTCTTTTCTACTCCCTTTCTAGCCTTTCCCCAAGTTTCAAACCCAGAGTACCCAAAGATTGCTCCTACATTTCTGCTTAGATATTTAACATTAAATTTGCAGAGAATTAATGCAATCTCATGGAAACAGTCTAGTATTGAATCTTGAAAAAATGGGAGTATATTTTTAGCTCTGTCTCTAACTTGTTATTAATTGGAATACCCATAGGCTTCACTTTTTCTCCCTGAAAAATAATTTTTGGCAGAGAACAGCATATCATTCTGGGCTTTGAAACAGAAAGAACAGTAGAAGAACGTGTTCTTTTGCATAGATAGATTAGTTTTTACCACTTCTTTCTGTTTAGAAATAACCTTATCTTTTCTCACTAGAACTGTGGCTGTGGTTAAAGACTGTTAGTTACAAAGTTGAGGTTCTTTCTGTCACGGTACGTCTGTGCACTGCATGTACTTTTACATTTAGTTGAAATGATAGCTGATCAGACCCAGGAGTTCCAAGAAGTTAAAAATGAGGGCAATCCTGGTGGTAGCCTGCTTTTAGCAATGCTGTCTTTAGTGTCCAAATAAGGATTCAGATTTCTAGGAAATTCCTTTTGAAGATCTTTGTAGTTTTAACACCTGGTTCTAACAAATGTTTCCTGAAACATTTTAAGACTTTTCTGATTTATGAGCATCTGGGTATATTGGTAAGGTTTGCTCTTTCTTCTTTGTGAAGTCCCCAAGTTAGAATGAAGGCAGGCCAACGACTGCATTTTTCTCAGGAAGTGGGAACATATGGAGATCAAAATGATTGATTCTTCTTATTATTTACCTTCTAAAAAGGTATTGGGGCCACTAGGGGGACATAGAAAGATCTAAAAAAAATAATTATTTAAAGTAAGGAACATGGATTTACTTTTATTTTTCACTGTTACTATTAAATCTGGACCGCAAATCTTAGTTTTCTGGTTGGTTTCTAGTACCACTTCCATCTCTGGGGTTTGAGAAGGTGGAGCAAACCATTAGGAGGAATGAAGTGGCTCTTAGGGTTGTCCACCCCATTGTAACAGCCCTACTAGGCTGCCCCTATGCAGTGGTTTTTGAGGTCATGTCTGGAAAAAGCATCTTGCAGCAGCTCCAACTTGCATAGAAATGCAATGATGTGTTTTTTATGTGTCGGGAATAGTGATGACTCCATACAGGCTGTGCTTCACTTGTCACTCTAGTGAGTTCTCTTTTTATGATGTTTCTGTGGGAAACTTACAATCTAAAAGGACTTTGTTAGACCAGGCACAATTATTGAAAGGACTGTGAGAGTCGTGATTTGCTGAGTGATTTGCACACTTTCACTGTGGCTCTTTCAGGACCAGTCCAAGGACACTCTTTGTTCCAGGTCTCTGCCTGGAGCAGTCCTACTTCCAGATGTATGTCAGAAATTGAGTTTTACTGAAAATTAGGGTAGCTTTTACTGCCAGGCTTTAAAAGTCTTCTGGTTTTGTTTCATTTAGGAGCTGGAAAACTTAGTAGAGAATTCTAGCTATTTTCAAAAGAGGTTGGCTGATGATTTTGAGGAGCATGAAACAGCTCTCCAATAATGTCCTGTAAAGAAGCTGTCATCACACTGATAGATTATGTTCTTAAACTTTGTAGACTAATTTTAACTTCCTGTTATTTTCTCAGCATGCAAAACCTATGCTCTTTGCAGCTTAATAATATTTTGTTTTATACGCTTTCCCTAATCTTAAAATTCTTCCAAGTGAATTTCCTGACAAGATTGATAGTTTCTTGAAAAACTGTGAGTCTTTTGTGAAAGTATGATGTGTTTCTACTTGATATTAACGTAGCTCTTAGGCTGATGGAAAACCACACTGGAGGCTATAGCAACAAACAACTTACCAAGTTCAAAGCAACTTGGCATCAATATATCTCCAGAGATACTTCTCAGGAATTAGAGTATAATATATTCTGTCAATCAGGTCTTCTAGATTTACAGCTAAATAATTGGTATTCTTTTCAGTCTTTACTCCTGTAATTCATACAAGTTGTATTCTATGGAATAGTAATATATGCCACCTTTCTTAATCCTCCTTTTTCTCTGATGTGTCAGGTTCCTGGAAATTCTCCTACCTTTTTTAGGGCTGATACCCTCCATCCTGGGGAGGACTTTTTAAAAACATGTATAATTAAAGTAAGATTACTCTTCTGAGTTCAGTACTCTGAATTCACAACATGAACATGTCGCAACTTTGTGACGTAAAGCTATTTCCAGCCTCATAAAAGTATTTTTTTTCTGTACACTAGTATGTCCAGTAGTATCTGCACATTTAATTGGAATTGAAATTAGATGTATTTATTTCTGTTAATCCCAGATAAGGTTTTGTTCTTAGAGTACGCATTCACAATTCATCTGAAAATCACTTTGTAAAAGTGTTGCTTCTTGCAGGTAAAGCTCATTACTGTAGTCTTGACTAGAAAGAACTGTAATGCTTTTTGTGGAAGAGGAAGGATCCTGAGCGAGCCTGAACTGGGGTGACATTTGGTGGCAGCTGCATTAGCTCTGTCAGCACAGGCTTCTGCTGATGCAATCTTCGAGGTTGTTCTTGGTTTGATGTGTTCTTTTTATTCACCTCCACCACACTTTGATTGTCTTTGCCAACCAAAATCCCTGGAAATCTGTATTTCCTGCAGACTGCCCTAAGCAAGAAAAAAAATTCTTAGTTGTGCTCCTGGGCTTCCTGTTCCTGCCTGCTCTAGAGCGTTTGGGCGATGTTATCCGAAGCAAAAACTCCTCATACCATGTATCTTGTGCAGTATCAAGAAGAATGTTTTGGAGCTTAGCAATAGGAACAATATCTGTCTAAACTACAAACACATACTTAGTGAATAGGAGTGAGGAAGGGTTGGTTACTTTTAGGGCTTTATTTGAGTCTTCATTAAAGACAGCCAAGATAAGGTCGTAGTTTATTTTTCTCTTAAGAATTTAAGAAAATATAATCTACTTCCCATGAGATAACTGCTACAACATTTTGCGTCTGTTGTTGTGTCACAGCTTTTAATGGTCATGAAATAGGATTTGTCAGGGACCACTGGATTTTTTTAGTGTACTGTTTGACTCAGCCATCTGTGTGGGCAGTGATTCAATATGTCTTTCACAGAAACTCTCCTGTAGCCCTTGTTTTTCACACTATCCTCCATTTGGAAATAGAAAACTTAAGCTGTGCCTGCAGATTACGCTGAAGTCTAAGAAATAGGAGCAAAGATCTTGTGGAGATAGATTTTGTATTCAAGTCTTTCAGTGCTATGGCCAGAGAAAAGCTAGCAGGCAGGCTGACAAATGTGCATCAGTCTGATTAATTTACCGCTGCTGTCTAGATACATGATACTTGGACAGAATGGAACAAGAAGATGAACAAAAAACCCAACTGTAAATAGAAATTGTTGGTTATGTAAAATATAGGGTAAAATTGCTGACAGAAGTAACAAAATGAAAAATTTCAGAGTAAAAGGCCTTTCTAACAAATCTAGGTCTGCTTTTAGGGCCATTCACAGATTGGGGTGAGGCAGGGTGTAATCCTTTAATTCTAAACCCCAGGTGAGCAAATCATTTTGGTGTGGGCTTAAATGTACTAGTATTCTGTGAGGCACTTATGTGTATACATAAATCCTATAAAGCAAGGCTAAAATCTGTGCCTGAAGTTAAGGACATTTGAATGCTTCAGTGGTTGACAGCAGAACAGGGCCTCCAAGCCTTAAGCTGTGAGCTCTGATGCATCAGAGAAGTGTAGCCTGCAATGATGTAAACACTCTTTGTTTATGACTGAACAATTCTAGGTGTTCGGCTTCAGTGCACCCTCTAAGGCTGCTTTGTATGAAAGCATTGTGGTAGCAGAACACGTTCCCCACTCCAAAATGGATCTCCCTCTTTTTACCATGGTCAATGCATACGTTTTCTTCCACTATAAGTAAAATGTGTTCAGCTGAATTTCTTTGCCTCATTGTTTTTGGTGAATGAGCCTTGGTGATGTTTACGGTGTGGCTATTTTGTAGTTTTAAGTGAAAAGGAACATTGTTTGCAAGCCCGTAACTTCTTACTTACAAAGAAAGTGTTACTGGTTTAGTCTCCTTTATAACAGACTTCATACAGTCCTGTTAACTGTGCTTGGTTATTACTTGTCCTGACGGGGTAAGTCTGGCTTGCACATAAGATGGTGGGGGTAAACAAATGAAAACCCAAGCGAAAAGAAACAAAAGAGTTCAGCAAAAACAAAAGAGTTCAGTGATTCTTTACTCACCACACAAATAATGCACTTTCTGTCGATTGGTTTTTAGTCTTAAACCTGCTTGTTTCCTTTATACATTTTCCTTTATGCTGGTTTGAATGGTATGCCAAACCTGTCAGTAAGTGCTGCCTAAGAATGCTATGGTACTTAACTGTATTGTGCTCCTGGAACAGCTGTAAATGTTTAATAGAGCACTCATTTAAAGAATTCCTTTATCTGCTGTGAATTTTACTGCATTCTTCCCTGATTCTACATAAAGCAGCTGCATTAGAAAGACAAATAAAATCTTTGTTTCATGAAAGCCTAAAACTATGAATCACAGATGGATTTGGCACAATATATATACAACAGTATTGTACATTCAGATTTTTATTTGAGCTTAATATGTTACCTTTGAAGACTGAGTTATATTACTGCTTTGGTTGCCTCTCTCTTTAAAAGATTTTCTACTATTATGTTTAATCAAAAGGCTCTGAGGATGTTTTCCCTTGGTAGGATGCTAAAATAAGTATGGGATTGTTTTTAAACCCCTCACAAAGTCTGTCGTTATAAAATACCTTAGTACTACAACTAGTGGTGAAATATGATTAACTTATATTTTGGGCAGTGCTTTTACTAACAACAGTCAATATGTGTCCAAATTGCAACTTTTTAAAGTGAAATAGATATTTCTATGTATCATGTTCCCCTGAGTGAATTTTATATGAAGAAGACAGATGAGGAGGCTAATGCATATGTGGCCAAAAATATTGATAATATAGAAATGCCGAGTATCTGCATCTCCTTCACAAATTTTTAATTGTTTCTGAAGGATATTCCTTCATGTGCAATCAGTAGCTGTGAGTATTAATAGCTGTTGAATTGTATTATTTCTTAGGACTGTGAGGGAATTATCTGTACTACATTAATGTGCCTGGTTTTTCTACCAATCCTTCAGGGTGGCTTAATTAATTACTGTTAGATAATATAATTTTATTTTTCATTCTGAAAGATGCTGATACTGCTAAAGATGTTAATAAGGTCTCAATTCATAAAAGTGTACACACACCAAGTGTGTGTTACTGAATGTGTGTTTACACATGTATAAAGAAATTCACTTTTCAGAGGTGTTATTATTTATGTCAAAGACTGACTTAAAAAAAATGTGAAAAGAACCAGTAGGTCTGTCATGCCTTGTCTTAGAAAAACCTTGCATCCTATAGACTAAGGTCTTGCAGTTGATTTATTTTAATGTTTAAAAAAAAAAGTAAGATCATTTTTCCCCTGTGAATGAGGTGTTTAGAAGCTCTTCATCTTGCTGTGGTGTCCTAAGGTAAAGACTCACAGTGTGGGTTTGCACAGTGGAAAAATGTAAAGGTTCCCACTTTTCCAGGTGCATGCGCGATCACAAAACATATATGAACTTAATTATCCTTGAAACCTATTACCTACCCATTTGTGAAAGTGGTTTGAAAATGGCTAATGGCTTCAAAAGTTGGAAAACGGAATGATGGAGGAAAGGTGAGACTAAGGGCAAAAACACCTTGCGTGTGTTTGCAGAAGCACTGATGTGATTGTATAAATCTCTTTTCCTTATGATATCAGGTATAGACGGGTTAGACAAAGAATGAAAAGGGGAGACCAGCAGAGGTCTGGAAGTGGCAATGAATGGAAAGGGCATGTGGTCAGGTAGGTGTGCTGTGGGGCTACAAAGGTGTTTTCATATGCGTGTTGCAAAGAAAGAGAATTAGTTTTGAAGGAAGAACAAACAAATCGCAGGAGAAACTGAGTAAAAAAGATTCTACAAATGGAAATGACTGAGAGAGACAATGAGACACTGAGGTCAATGTCACAGCAGGAAGTGTGGCAGCACGTGGCCCCAGTGCAAGGCAGTTCTTTAGTTCTTGTTTAACTTTAAGAGCTCTCTACAACTACCTGAAAGGAGGTTGTAGCCAGGTGGAGGTTGGTCTCTTCTCCCTGGCAGCTATCAATAAGACAAGAGGTCATGGTCTTAAGCTCTGGTCTTAAGCTCTGCCAGGGGAGGTTTAGATTGGATATTAGGAAGAAATTCTTTACAGAGAGGGTAATCAGGCATTGGAATGGGCTGCCCAGGGAAGCGGTGGATTCATGGTCCCTGGAGGTTTTTAAGATGAGGCTGGATGTGGCTCTTAGTGCCATGGTCTGGTAACCATGGTGGTGCTGCATCAAGGGTTGGACTTGATGATCTCGGAGGTCCCTTCCAACCAGGCTGATTCTATGATTCTATGACTTGGACAGTACACATGTTGAAAATTGCTTTTTTTTCCTCAGGGAGTTTTCTTCACTGGAGCTGTAGGAGGTACCTGAGAACTGAAGGTCCAAGGGACTGTGAAAGACGTGGCTTTGAAAGAACAGAGTAAAAATTGGAAACTGATAAAATGGGTCTGCCAAGCCAAGGAAATAATTTTTTTTAAGTAGAGAGAAGTGGTCTAATTGGACAGGGAATTCCTTAATCTTAGTATGTGCCTCGAGGAGGAAAGTGTTTTAGCAGCCAACTGAAGTTGTAGTGTATGTAGGCTTTATTTGCATTTATACAAGTTGATTCATCTGTTCACAGTCAATAATACTGTGCTGTATTAAAATTACAATCAGTGGATATATTACCAATATAGAGGGTTTTTGTCAGATTGGTTTTTTACATTGTACCTCATATAAAATCCAGTCAGTGGTCCTACAATGGAGTTTTTGTTGATATTTTGATTGAAACTGCTGACACATTGTTATACTAAGTCTTGCTGAATTTCTACTGTTGAAGTTGAGGCTTGGGATGTAAATACCAAAATATATTTCCTTTGGAGGTAAATATTTAGAGAGGCCCCTACCATTTCTCCAGCTGCTTATGCAGTAGTGGCTGTGTAGTTGTGCGTACAGATTACCTCCAGGGAAGTCTGAAGTGGGAATGGGGAGGAAAAGTGAATTGCAATTTTACTGGTCCTGTTTGCATCAGTACCGCAGAGAGGCATCTGCAGAAACTGATGTGAGGGAGTTGGTTATAAGCTACAGAGACCTACAGAGGAGGCAACTGGAGGATCCCTTAGATTTTCTGCAGGAGTAAAGTTTATAAAACATGAACCTGTCTCCTTATCTTTCCAAGTTGTTAAGCACTTTTCAAAATATTACGTTTGTTACTGATTTTTAGTAGTCTTCTCCCTCCTGCCGACACCCTTGCTGTCTGCTTCACATGCTGTTGCAAGTCGTCACTGTGTTAACTTCAATGTAACAAAAATGAATAATGTCTCAGTCCCTTTGCCTGTTCCTTAATGTCAGCAGAGTTTATTTGGGGCATTTCGAATGATCTTCACTAAGAGCAATGATGGTAAAAATGCCATTATTTTCCTCATGAACCGTGAAACCAAACTAAATTACAGAAGTATGAAGGAAGATGATGCGGTATTAGAAACCAAAGCCTACCGTGTGATTTTGTTTAGAGAAATGCTGGAGGCCTTGAAATGTCAAATAGATTTCGGTTGTGTAATTTCAAGATCAAATTGTATTAACACTCATACTTTAAGTAAAATAATACCATTTGCTGGCTTGATTCCATTAATCTTCAATAAAAGTGAGTTCCTAAATGAACATGACCTTTTAAAATCAGGGTTTCAGGTAGATATCAGAACCTCAACGGTTACCATTTTGTAAGGAAAAATATCAGTGTTTTTGTGCATCTTGACTAATGTTTTTAACACATCATAGAATCATTGAATATGCTGAGTTGGAAGGAACCCATTATGATCATTAAGTTCAGCTCCTGGTCCTGCACAGGACACCTCAAGAATCACACCATGTGTCTGAGATCTTTACCCAAACACTTTGTCAACTGAATTATGATTCATAACCAAGCAGTTCAGTCACTTTTTATCCTCATATTTATCCTCATCCCACTTTTTATGCTCATATGTCTCCTGAACTTCAGAAGTAATCTATGTATGTGTCTGTGGGTTGACTTGCTGTAGTGGTTGCCATACACTGCAGAAAACTTGGACTCTGAATTGTGATTGTATATCTGTGTCCACTGACTTTCATAAGGAACCTTTTGGAACCTACCTACATGCTGTCTACCAAGTCCTCACTCTCCTGTTTCTTTTATGTTTCTTATACTCTGCCTAGCTTCCAATTTCTGTACTTTTATTTATACTGCTTTTCTCTCTAGAAAATACAGGCAGAAAGTATATGTCATTGTGTGATGTATTACATCAAATTAAAGCTGCCAGACTTGAGTATGCACCTCAGAGTTAATTCTGTCTAATGAACCCTCAGGGCTGGATTGCAAGCCCTGGAGAAGAAAGAGAGCACTAAACGAAACCAGCACAGACAGGCGAGTTCACGTGGGTTATTAATGGACAGTTCCAAATCTGCCTGCACTAAAATTTCAGTAATTGTGTATATGGAAAAGAAATTTAGAAACCTACTAGAACCAGTAGAACTATATTTACAGTTATCATTTGGGCTTTCTTATAGCAGAGTTCTTTGTACTGAAAGCTTGTCTTTAGGCTTAAATAAGGAAATTGTAATATGTAAAACTCTTTAAGGTATATAGAAATATGTGTGAAGTGATGAAAGAAGGCAATTGGGAAAGGGATTAGTCACCCAGCTTAATTTAAAGGCAGCCACATTTAAAGTACTGTTTTGAGATCTTGGCACATTTGCATGATTAGTTTATTCAGGCATTACAATCCTTGTGGTTCTTTACCACCTTTTTGTTTGTTTGTTTTAAATGTTGGAAGCAGGTATATTAGGGAGAAATGCCATCTTTGTGATGTTAATAATGTCCATTAAAACCTCATCTGCAACACTGATGAAGTCAAGGTCTTGACTCCTCTTAGAGAAAATACCAGTCCTGCCTAGTGTTTGGCTTCTTCTTGAATTTAGAATATAGTCCAAGTTGAGTTTATAGATTAAGAGAGATTTGTAATACAGAAATCAGATGACTGCCAGCTTCACTAACTAAATACATTTTAGCAGTTCTTCTAGAAAGCAAGCAAGCTTCCAGGTGGGCAAGCATTTTAAACATTCTAATATAAAGTTTTAAGGTATAGGATATACGTAGGTAATGTCTGTAAATGTTAGATTGCACTGTGTGTTTCCCTAAGCAGTTCTGACTGTAGCATAGTGTGTGGGCTTGTTTGGTTGTGCTTCCAGTTTAGCCTTTGCAGCTGCTTCTGAGCATTGATGCATCTCTGGCTCTAAATGCTATTCCCCCCTTTAGATAAAGATTTTACTTATTCTGAGTCCCTCCACTACTTTCACCAGATATTAGATCAAATCCCAAGAATCCCAGTGAATCAGCCAAAAGCTTTTCTGATCTGATTCACATCTGGACACCATTGATATCACAAGAGGAAGTAGTGCCTCTGGTTGCCTTTGTAAGGGTATTCCCAAACAAATGCTGAAGACAAACTGGGCTTTTTCTGGGGGAGTAAAGGCAGTCCAGAAGTTAAGTGTCAGAAAAAATGTTTTTATAAATGGAATTCTTAAAGAGGACTTTAAAAACTGCAAGTGGATATATGCTAGTACTATTCAACTTTTTTTTTCTTTTTTTTTTTTTTTTTAGATCACCTTTTGCTGCTGTCACAGATTACTCAGTAACAAGAAATAATGTTATACAGCTCTGTCTGGAACTAACAACAATAGTACAACAGGTATGAGACAATTTGCTTAGCAATTTATTTTTTCCTCAATTGTAACTGGCTATTACTTTCTTGATGTAATTTTGTTTTACACTGTCTAGATCACTGTCTAACCAAATTAAGGGAATACTAGCACTTAGTAAATGCTTCCTAAAAATTCTGTTTCCTGGTTTTATAATACTAGTTTGAGTTGTGCTATGTATATGCCTCTCCATATCTCAATAGTAAGATTCATCTTGGGTTCTCTAGTCTAATATACTCACTATAAATTTGAGAAATCTTACTTTATAGTTTGTATATTTAATTTCTTATATTTTGTCTTTAATTTTTAATTAGCTGTCTGGTTCAAAAGGTCTGTGTATATTGGACTTTAGTAATCTGCTTTTTCATACAGTTCATATCGTCTAGACACCTGTTAGGATGACACATGTTCCCACGGAGGTAGAATATTTTGAATACATTTTTGTACATACTGCCTTTAAGAAATCTGGAAGTAGATAACGAGAAGTTCTTGCTTAGCGGGCTTCATTTGGGAATGGAATCCTGAGAACCTTCCCCATCCCACCCTGGTTTAGGTCTGTCTCTATCTGTGTGTTGTTCTGCTGAAATGAAAAATCTCTTTGCTGCCAAGCAGAAATTCGAGGGATTGTTTGCACTTGAGAAGATAGAGTGGAGAAAAAGGAGAGTGGGCTAGGTAGGAGGACTGAGACTTTTTCTGGTTTTCAGAAGCATCAGTCCAAACTATGAAAAACTAAACTTCTTCTCTGACCTCTTGGCGTGACTTTGTATGATGATACTCTCCCTTTCCTAAAAGAAATGCGTTTTTCTCTAACCCTTTCATAAATGAGTGCAACACTGATGATTAGTTGTGTTTGCCTCCCAGCTGAGTTTGAGAGAAGCAGTATTACTAGTCCTGTGTGTTCAAGCCTGGGAAATGCAAATTTCTCATATTTAGATTTATTTTATTTTCACCCTCAATTCTGTGTGTGGGTTTTGATTGGAAATGGAGCATGAGCTTTTCCCTCCCCATTGACCACAGAGTGTGAGGATGCCCGTTTGCTTTCCAGGCCCCAGGGGGGAGGGATAATGCTGCCAGTCCATCCTTTGGCCGCCCTGTGCTCCCCACTGGGCTCCTTCCATCAGCCAGCCTCAAACAGGGATGGAAGTGCCAGCACTGATGGCTGTGGGAGAAGAGCCCAGGCCTTCAACTTCTTGGCTGCCTTTGGCATGACGTCTGTTTTGTGTCTGTTGGCCTGTGGCCTGTTGTGCCGTTGTTGAGTTGTGAGAAGGGTGGGAGAAATAGTCATGGAGGGCATCCCATCCACTTGTCCAAACTGGTCATTTTTCACAGAAGTAGCTGTGAATCACTGTCTAGTTTTTAATTTAGGGAAAGAGCCACCTGTCCATTTTCATGTGTCCACAATTAGTGAGGAGGTGGGTAAAATAACAACTGCTGCGGTATTTCACAGGAAATAACTCAATATCGATTTATTTTCTTAAAAATTCATCCCTATCCTTGATACTACTAATTCACTATGGTGTAGTTAAATATTTATGTATGTATATTTTTCAGTGTGAATGAGAGTAAATGTTCTTATTTAATACTTTTGGAGAACAGCAGTTTTACGTTCTCCAAGAACAACATAACTCCCCAATCAGGAAACAGTTCCTGAATCTACAGTTTGAAGTCAAAAGGAGCATTTATGTGTCTAAATTTAAGCATACTCTGAAATCGAATTGGGCTGTAGTCAGAAGAATGATAATGAAAAATTCCATTAGTAGTCCCAAACACATGTGGTTTGATCTCTACTTAAAACAATTGCATTCCAATGTTGCATTTCAAATGTCTTAGCTGAGCTTTTTTTCTCTATGACCATCAAGCACACCGAAAATCCTCATTGTGCTTTCTTAAGACTGTAAATTCAGTCTTTCAGTATCACCTCAACAGGTGTTTTTTCTGTCTCAGAATCTTTCTCCTTTTGTATTAAAAGGAATTAAATTAAAATAATTTATAAATTTTTTTTGGTGAAAGACCTAGAAGGTAATGTTGCAATTTTTCTTTTAACAGCACATAGCAGCTTTTTATAATGCTCAAAGGTTTATAAAAATATACAATCTACACATTTTATTAGCTCTGAATTTTTATGACATTAGTACTATTTAAAAATAGAACTCCAGTAACTGAGTTCCATCAGGATTTTTTTGTGTTGTTTAAGTTACACCTAATGTTTAGATTTATTAACCAAAAGTCAAAAAATGATTCTTTAATCAAGATGGAGGGTAAAAAGTGCTAAAATTATGGTGGCTTGCTTGATTTATTTTGCACCTTTTGTAGCTAATTGTAATATCAGTGTTTCTTCATAGAATTTACTGATATTGAGTCGTGTCCCCCCCTATTATCAGCACTAAATGGATAATTAAGAAAAAATTACAGAATTACATCCCACTTATAAGTATGAAGTCTAAGAAAATCTATTGAGTATTTGTGCTTTTACCTTTAAATAATCAGCAAAGTTCGAGTTATAATAATTTCTTAGGGACAACTCTGGAATAAAATGCAGGAAGACACATACTTTGTTTTAACCATTCAGTTGTCTATGTGTGTTGCACATTGCCCAGGACCTGATAGGCCAGTGTGCAGTGGATATTTGCCAATGGAAGCAGGTCCTTCAGAGCACTGCAAGTTACTGTAGCCTGCTTTGCATTTTCACTAATCATCTGCTTCTGTGCAGCTGCTTTATTTTGGCTTAGGGATTTTTTTCTCCCCCTTAGGATTTTAGGATATTATTTCATAGCCTCTTCCTGCAGGTTTTCACTCTTGATACCATCATCCTTGCTGATGGCTTATTTAATTCAGGGCTTGCATCCTTGCTCATTTTTATAATCAACTCTTCCCTTGCAGTAGAACACTGGAGGAAAAAAAAAGACAAACAAATTCATGAGACTATTATGATTTTTGCCACCATTTCCTTGCACTGTGCCTTTCTCTCCTACACTATCTGCCTCTCTATAGGAATCAATCAATCATTATCTGTCCTGTCTGTTTCCTCTGCAATGAATAAAAAAGGCCTGTTCTTTCTTGATGATACAAGATAAATGTTAAAGGACTATGGGTGAACAGGTTGGGGGGGGTGAGATTGTTTTGGGTTGTGATTTGTTCGCCTTTGATTCATTCATGAATTTAGATTTGTGCCAACAGGATTGTTTCAGTCACAAATGCACATCAGGAAGAATGTGAGACGCTCTTGTCTTGATGGTGTTCATGAAGTCTTGCTATTGACTTAGTTAGTTGGGTTGTTTAGCTTCAGAGAGTGCTGGGAACTGGTCATTTTAAGTGTGCTGGTTTTGTTTTAGAAAGGTAGCAGTAACTACACAGATAATGTAAGGAACAGAAAATATCTTGCTTTCTTAGGCCATCTGTAGGTAGCTTTTACTATCATTCTCAATGCTTTTATTCCTTAGGAATTCATTAAAGTTTCACTTAAGAAGCTTTCTTCTTTAGAGTTGAAACCCTGGAAATCTTGTGAATATCTGAAAAGTCTAATTTTATATTGACTTTGTAAGTTACCAGACATTTAAAGAAATCTTTGCTGCTGAACACCCTGTTTCTTTTATTGCTTTTTAATAGTGATCATTAGTAGCCCTCATCACATGTTTTTTACTTTCCTTAATCA
Source organism: Lepidothrix coronata (assembly GCF_001604755.1). Classification (NCBI taxonomy): domain Eukaryota; kingdom Metazoa; phylum Chordata; class Aves; order Passeriformes; family Pipridae; genus Lepidothrix; species Lepidothrix coronata. The sequence continues at coordinate 1,137,146 of NW_016690371.1, forward strand.
GCTTTCACAATGATTTGCTGTGTTTATTTAGTTTTAAAACCACTAATGTTTGTCTTGCAGCTTTAATGTCTTGTGGGATTTACTTAGCAATGTGCTCCAGCAGAAGCATGGCTGTAGGCATGTAAATACTCCTCTATAGAAGCTTCACTGCATTTAGTTCTCTGCCTAAATACCATTTTAAAGAGGGACTGTGTGGTGGAAGTAATTCTCTGTAACAGGGGTGGAGTGGAGGGTAGTCACTTGGCTAACATGGATCTGTCTTGCATTGTTGTCACAGAGCACACTTCTGACATCAGCTGTCTCACAACAACATTTGGAGGTAAACTCAGATTTTGAATGATGTGGGGTGAGAACTTTAGCGATGCAATTTGGGAGGTGGTGTCCAGGAGGGAAAATAGCAAAGAAAGACCAAGGCAACCATCCGCAGATACTCTGTCTGGACATTATAGCCACCTGGGATCTGGAGCTAAAAACTCTGATATGGAGCACGTACAGAAGTGCCCTGTGGACTGCATCAGCTGAGGGATTTGGAACTTATTCCCCATTTAAAGATATTTGAGATACAAAAAAAAAAAGTGTCAATATACTCCTTGCCCCAGTGGACACACTTCCCATGCCAGGGGGGTGTTCTTTGTTGGGCTTTTAGCCATTGCTATTTTTCAGATAGAAGCTATTGTAAAACATCACAAGTTATTTCTTAAGTAATGCACTATTTTTGTGTACCACTGCAGTTTTTGTAATCAAATGTCTGTAACTTTAAGTGAGGAATCTTTCAAATATTAAATCTCACTGAGAAACATTACGTTCAGGCTTGTTTTCCAGTTAAAAGGATAAAATGGAAATTTACTTTCTTAGCTCCCCTACTCTGACTCTGAATCCAAATGTAGTATTATAAAATGGTTCTATTCATTTGGTAAGGACAATGTCAAATATATGAATGAAGAAGAATAATATCCTTAGTACTGTTTTTACAAAGTATCTCTCCTATAATGTTTTCGATCACAATTCCTCACTTTTGTTTTAAGTCCTAGTTATTAAGGACTTTAAAGACTTGCTAAATATAGCTTAAAGTTTTTAAATTTCAAGTCATACCAAGTAGCTGATTGCCTCAGGTATCTTTAGCTAATAATTTGGTTTTAATAGTTTAGTGATGTGACTCTTTTATTGGTTCCTCATTAAAGCCGCTTTGCGCTTCCAGCTTGTTTATATTTTCAAAGCAACATGTGTTTGCTGGAAACAGCTATATATTAAATTTTCAAGACTTTTATTTGAATTTTCAACATTATTCCTTCCACCCTAACTCTATTATCAAATGCTTGCAGGAAAATCTTTGTTAGCCTACTGTGGTAATATTCCCCCCCCCTTCTCTTTTTTAAATAAAAATAGTTCATGATGAGGAGGCCAAATTCTTGAAGTTTAAAGTATATGTATACATAGTACACTGTTTATACAAAATACCCCCATTTTAGATAAGTGCACAAGTAGGGGGTAAGTGTACGAGTGGGTAGCTAAATAGATGTGGGGGAAAGTTAGAACCAAAAGCTCGCCTTGAAAACAATACCCAGGCAATATCTGCCTATATACATGATATCAAAAGGATGTTCATATGAGAGCATTATAGCTCATTGTCAATAATGCTGACAGAAATTCAGACTCACCTTGTATCCTTCAAGTGCTGCTCTTATGCAAGATTTTCTGTTGCATAAGGTTCAAAGCAGTCCTCAGAAGTTGTGGTGTTACTGGATACATGTTATTCTGTGCAGTTGTTTTCTTGCCGTTGACTTTTAAAAGTCAATGTATAATGTATAAGCTAAAATAGAAATTAAAGGATTGTGGGAAATATGAAGCTGTTTTTTGTTTACAAGAAGCTACATCAAAGTTGTTTCAATTTATGCTCTTTAGTAATGTTTTTCTCTTTTTCATAGTAGAGTAGCTTATTTATCTATAGCACAATTTTACAGAAAATTTCAGCTGTAATTTAATGTAATGTAAAAAGTGCCTAAGGTACTTAGCATTGATGCCTTTTTATGATTCTGGTAGTTTCTTTCTGCTCTTTTATTATACTTCTTTTTTTTCTCCTTGAAATGGCTTACTTATAGATATATTGTCCTTTGATTTAAGTTTTGAAGTGCTTTTTGAAATGGAATTAGGCGTGGAATATCTTGAAGATTAAAATGTCAGTAATAGTCTATTGGGACTACTAATTTGATGACTCATTAGTTGTCATTGATATATATGCTGTAAAGAGGTGTGGAATTTTTTTTCCCAAACTTGTGAAACTACCACCCTGTAAAGCCCTGTGAATTTGTTAGCTGTATTTTCTCTTCCATTCTTAGAGAAAGTAGTTTCTTTGCCTAGTGGATGGAAAGAAAAAACCAAAATAAAAAAGACGCTGAAATATTCAAAAGAATGCTGAGTATGTAGGAAGCTGAGCGACCAGAAAGCAAAAAATGTGTTGGTGTTGTCTTGTTTGGAGTCCTTTTTTTTGGGTTGTTTTTCTTCCAGAGTAATGATTGACAGTCTCTGAACATGGGGGAAAATGAAACACAAAGCAGAATAGTTTGTGAAAAAAGGACTAGTCTTTTTGATGGGGCATATGGTGGTAAACCAATACAGCTGTTAAATTTTTCCAAGAAAATGATCCTGACTGGGTCAAGGTGACAGTGAAAGAGTCAGGGACTGTTGAGTTAACTCATGCACTCATGGAAGCACTTGCAGAAAGTAGCAGAAAGTTGGTGGAAACTGAGATGAAGTGTAGACAGAGGGGAAAATGTGTTTTCAAATCTCATGTTTCCTTTAAACAAAAGCTTTTTTTCTTAGCCGGATTGTTGTGGGCACTGTGTCAGTGTGCGCTGAGTGGCATCACAGTTGCCATTTGAATAGAGTCAAAGAGAGGATATGCAATGCTTACTATGTAATTCTTTGTAAATGGCAAATCGAATGACTAATGATGATCTATTAAGATTATGTTGGTCATATTAGTAGATTTGAAGACTAAGACTCTGCATTTCTTTTAGTTTGGAAACTGATTTCCCTTCCCAGAGGCAGTATGATCTCTGTAACCAGGTGCAGTGAAGCAAGATTCGACTTCAGTGTAGTGAAGTACAGAAACCATGTGTTGCTAAGTGGCTGTAAAAGCCTTAGGCATGAAAAAGTGTTGTGTCTGTCTTTATTTCAGGAACATGTGTGTATTTATTTGCTTAAGTCCATTAAAAATACATAAACCATTTCAGATGGTCCATTATGAAACATTCAAGTTATGATTGAGCCTGAAATGCCACTTAGCTAAATATCATTACTTTTTTCAAGTTCAATTAATTTCATTTCCTCTGTTGGCAAAATAGCTACCTAGGCTAAATATGAAAAATGAAATATTTTGCTGTAGATGTGTTTTATAAACCAGAATTCTTTCTAATGGCAGTACTAGAGGAATAGCAGAATTGAAAAATTAAGAAGTTCTTTACCTCTAAATTGTCTTGGAAGTGACATTGAAAACTTAAGAACTGCACAACACATCATGATACAAGCTCTATTTTACATGTCAGTAATAAAAGATAAGAGGTTTAAATGCATGATGCTTATGTAGAGGTGTGGAAAAAAGGGTGTTTCGACTGTTTTTTCTCCTTCGGATGGACCATTTTTGCCTCAATTTCAATCTCTCATCTGTTGATAGCTTCAGTGGATTTTATTTGTACCTGCTGAGAATGTCACCAAGTAGAGAAATCACCTGAACAGCTGAAATTCAATTTAGACCATGTAAGCACTTAAATTCCAGAGGGATATATGAGCAACTATCAATGTGATTTTAGTCAGTGCTAAAATACTAGCTGTAGTTTCTGACCTAATGGTATACTGGCTCATTTTAGAAACAAGGAAGAAGTGTAACTCTCTATATGCCAAGTAAGAATTAATATGTGACCAGATCCCTAGGGAAAGCAAGATGATGCCTTTTGTAGGAGGAAGGGTAGAAATAATTGGAAATGAAAAATGACTTCAGAAAGATAGAATAAAAGAGCTTAGTGTACCCATTGCATCTCTCTTAATCCAGAGAGCAATTTTGCCCAGTGGTTGCTTGATCTGTGGGTGATTTATGTAAGTTGTATTAAATTTCTACATGAAGTATTCTGTTACTATGGTGATAGGTGCCACTCCACACAGATTGTTTAAATAAAATTAAAGCAATTCTTTGTACTCAGTAGGCAGGGTAATTGCTATTAGTTTGTACACAAAGGTTATGAACTTAGAGTACCTCAGGTTTATTACATTTTCAGGGAAAGGCTCTAGACTTATAGAAACATTTATGTAGGTTGCATAAGAAATGTTCTTTTTTGTAGCATTTATTTAGTAGCTTGCATTGTATTTTTCCAATAGAGATTTTTTCCTCTCCTCTTACTTTGTTAAAAGATGTGTGCTCACCATTCTGCTTCTCCCATCCCTGTCAGTCCTTATGCATGTTTCTGATGGAGGAGGACAGAGTGGGTTCTGCAGGTAGAGGTGAGTTCTGGCTTCAGTGTGGAGGGGAAGGGAATAATAATAGAGTGAGGATGCCCTAGACCCAGTGGCAAAGAACTGCAGGGATTGAATAACTGTGGTGTGAGAAAGAAAGCAAATATTTCTGAACGGCAATGGGAATAAAATCGACAGGATTTGTGTGGGAAGTGAAGAGGAGTTGAAAATGGCACCCAGGTTGTGAGCTTGTGGGACATAAGGTGGTGGAGCTGTTGACAGAGACTGGGAAAGAAAGGGAGAACAGGGAGCGTTTGGGAAGAAACGTGATTTCAGCTTTCCAGCACGCTGTGTTAGGGCTGGTGGCAAATATCCAGAAGGAGATTCTGAACTGTGAATGTGAACAGAAGGGACGAGAGATCTGTGACTCATCTGCACAGAGATGATAATTAAAGCAGCATGATTTTAGGAGGCTGCTGAGCAACAGGGAAGAGGTTGCGGAAAAGGGGAGAGCTGAGGATAGAGCTCCCTGGGACTGTGGCAGTCAGAACAACCATGATGGGAGACTTTTGGAGCAGATCAGTGGAAAGAAAGTTGTGGAAAGTGCATATTTTGGGATGGTTACTTAGAAATACAGTGTAGTAACAACATCTGTGTAATTTTAAAAATTAATTTTGTATGGCAGTAGCCAAGGATTGTCTATACAAGCACTGGGTGTTGTATAGCTTAGAGGAGCTTGCTATTGCATTTTAGGTAAAAGACAGGAAAAAAGTATTTCCTTTCTCCCTCCCTCTGTTCCAAACATGTAATTGTCAGTGTCCCCAAAGCCATACCTTTTGTATCCAAAGACCTGCTAGATCTCTCAAAATCTAAGATGTGGTAAAACACCTCAGGAAGCCTCTGACTGTGTCATGCTCTTATTTCTTTGCATGTTGCCAGAAGAGAACATTACCTGCTTGCCAACTTCTGTAGCTTTTGGAGTATTTAAGAGTTTTTTGGTTTTGTAAAGGGAGTTGGAGGGGAGGGGATTGAACAGAGCTGTATATTTTGCCAATTTGTGTTCTACTATTGCAGTGATTACCCAGACATACTTGTAAATCACAGTCTGAGCAGGGTTCCATGGTGTCCATCAGTTTTTTAATCATCATGAAATATAGAACACAGCATTTTGTCATAGCCAACCATATCCTGGCCTGCTTCAAAAGCAGTGTGACCAGCAGATCGAGGGAGGTGATTTGCCCCTCTCATGAGACCCCACCTGCAGGGCTGCATCCAGCGCTGGGGCTCCCATGTAAGAAGGATGTGGACCTGGTGGAGCAAGTCCACAAAGATGATCAGAAGACTGGAGCACCTCTCCTATGAGAGAGGTGAGTGAGTTGGGGCTGTTCAGCCTGGAGAAGAGAAGGCTCCAGGGAGACCTTATAGCTGCCTTTCAGTACCTAAAGGGAACTATAAGAGAGCTGAAGACAGAATTTTTACAAGGGCATGTGGGGATAGGACAAGGGGTAATAGTTTTAAGCTGAAAGAGAGCAGGTTTAGATTACATATAAGGAAAAAATTTTTCACTGTGTGAGTCATGAGACACTGGAACAGGTTGCCCAGAGGAGTTGTGGATGCCCCATCCTTGCAAGTGTTCAAGGCCAGGTTGGATGGGGCTTTGAGCAACCTGGCCTGGTGGGTGGCAGCCCTGCTTATGGCAGTGGTATGGGGACTAGATGATCTTTAAGATCCCTTCCAACCCAAACCATTCTACGATATTAATCAAGTTTATTATTTTAAAGCTGCCATTGTTTTTTCCTGCCATCAGCTGTATTAGATATATTTTCTATGTATTTTCCAATTTTAGTGAAAGACTAAATGAACTCAACCTGTCTTACCCTTGTACCAATGGCTTGGTCCAAGAAAAGCAATGAAGGGTAATAATAAATCAACGTATACTGGAAGTTATAAGACTTCTTCACATGTTGGCAAAGCTTTAGACTTTGTCATCATTGTTTTTGAGAACTTCTGTGAGAACTCTCAGTGACAATTCCAGCAAACCTCAGTCTTGTGGCTCTCTTGCTAGTGCCGAATTGGGCAGAATTCAAACCAAATGAGCCTTTCTAGAGCCAATGGCATAAGTTCCCTAGAGCTAGTGACACTTGAACAGGCTCAGAGTAGGCTCCTTGAAGCCAGAACAACTTATTTTTCATGGTGTGGTACCAAGTCTGAAGGGGTTGGGAGTTATGTCTGAGCATTCTCAAGTTAATTATTTTTTATTGTTGCTAAGTAGCAAGACCGACAGATCATCCATTTGACTTATACTGCTATTAAAGGATTCAGTTACAGTTTTAATCAATTTGAGAAGCAAAGGGATTTAAAGGATAGCTTGGTTTAATTCCAACCAATGGCTACATTGCTCGAGAGAGATTTTTATGCCAAAGTTTTGGCAATGCGTGAGAGTCTGAACCCTCTTTTAGCAATCATGTAATTCATTATTTTTGTTACAAATAGAGTACTGGAGTTACATAGTCTAGAACATTTTGCATGACTTCAAAAACAATGGTGACAGCAATTCTATCAGAAATCTGTTTTTAAGCAGTACATAAAATCTAGCTGGTGCCCTCTTGAAACTAGACATGGAAGATGAGTGGAGTTGCTCATGAAAGATGCATTTCCCAGGTGATTTTACTACCACTTTTAAATTGGTGTTCCTAACACAATTGCCTACATTTTTATCTGAAAAATGCTAGAAAAAACCAGTGCAATATACAAATACATACATGTCAATTGCCTTCATCTGAGTTCAGTTGGACTGCAGAGAAAAATAAATGAAAAAAACAGGGAAGAAGTTCCACCAGAAGTGACTTGAAAGCTGCCTGGAGAATGAATAATCTCATGGCAAGCTCTTGTTCTTTTCAAGTCGCTCCAGTTTACTCCATTACACAGCCTGCTTCTGGCCAATGCCACTATCATATGAATTTATAAAGAACATTTTTTGGCTAACATGTTACCTGAGAATTGGGAGATTTGGGGTTTGTTGCTGAAAATCATATAACCTGCTTCTGTATCAGTTCTGCCTAAGAAATTGCCTTGCCTTGTAAGAAAAAATTGATTACATATACATGAGCACCTAAAGCATTATGCTGAACAAGAAATTACAGTGAAAGAAGTCCATGCTGTCTCTTGAGCATTTTGATCTAAGGATTAGTAGAAATGCTGAAATGTTGCTGAAAGAAATAATGCACGTATTTATGCATTTTTCTCAATTTTTTATCCATTAACTATTTGTATGTATGTATTTTATTTTTTTAACTAGCATAATTTTATTCTGAAGTTAAATTATGGAGTTGACAGGAACTTAAAGACTGCCAAGAGTGCAGTGCAGCAGCTGCTTAGAATATGTGGCAAACCCATGAATAATAATAATAGTAGTAGTAGTAGTGGTAATAATGATGGTATGTTTTGAGAGTATAGCCTGCAAGTATCCTGAGAGGTGTGTTTGATAGGTAATTGCAATAGGTAATTTGACAGGTTGCCAACTTGAACTTGTACACCAGATCATATGTATGCAAAAATAGAAGTGTTTTCTGTTGAATAGTTATCCCATAGTTACAGTGCATGAACATTTTTTTACCTATGGGATATGTGAGCAGTAGGATGAGTTGGCAGATCTTCTGTATCTCAGTACTTCACATTTTGAGTTAAGATTTAATTGACTTGGGTGCAAAGAAAACAAAGGATAGGAAAAGTGCTAGTGTAATTAGCTGACTCCATTCCCCACTTCTGTGACATACGAAGACAAAAGTTGGAAAAGAAGATAATAATAGTGAGAGTAGAACTAAAAGAAAATGGAAAAATATACCATCATAAACACTGCTTTTGAAAAGAAGTCCACAAATATTTGTATTTTATGTATGTTGTTTCACATGTGGTTTGTTCTAGCAATGTCTGGGGTAGGCCACAGTGATACGTGTATATTTTGCATTTTGCAGCACTGCCACAAGCCAGTGCTGTCTAATTCGATGGGTTTAATTTAAATGTGCTTAGTAATTGTTTCTTATGACATTATGGTAGGATCTGCGCAGATAAAACTCACAATTTTTTTTGTAGAAATAATGCAGAATTGTGGTTATGAAGGTCAGAGCTTCTGGAAGAAATAAGTGATGCCTCTCAGCTGCAGTGTAGTGTAGGTCTTGCTACCTTGCCTGGTAGTCTTAAAATTAGATTTTAAAACTATACCGGGATTAAAAATGCACAAGAATCCTCTCCCTGATTTGTGTGGTTTGTTCTTGCTCTTCTTATTTTTCTCCCTTACTGCTTTTCTTTTTATTTCCAGTTTTGGACCTCATGTTTCCCTTTTTTTGGGATTTTAGCCTAGTTCCAGCTTTCTCCACAAAGGTCACTTTTACCATTCTTTATGCATGAGGCAGAGCTGGAGAGAGTGACTATGAAAATCTGATATTAGTAATAAACTTGTTCTCTCATGTTTCCCTTTTATGTCCCTCTTTTTGTGGATGACACTGTCCCATTTTTCTCTCTCAAACTGCTTATGGCCACTATTTGACTGTCTTCAGGAAATGTAAATTAACACTTCTTTTGTTGCTTTATTAACAATCTGTGTCATTAATCTTCTAGAAAATAATCCACATTTAGAAAATAACATTATACTGTTTCAGCTGAAGCTTTATTTGGTTGGTTAGAAGAAGATCATATAGCCTAGCTTCAGTTATAGTATGGGAGTGAATGTATATAGTAAAGTTCAGAGAATAAACAGGTAAAAGTAATATATCTCGTCCTTGCTGTAACTGTGTATTTCAATTCAGAGATAATCACAGTATTGTTTAACTAAGTGAATAGCAAATTTTTATCTTGTGTAGGAGTAAAGCTTGGTTGCAGATTTTTATGTGTGTTCTTGCTTTTCTGAAGTAGAAAAAAGTTAATGTTAAACTTGCATATGATCTGTTTCTTGCCTTAATTGCAATGTTTTGATACTGTAGTTAAACAGATATTTAAGAAAATCTTTCAGGAGTAAGATATAGGCTTGTATGGAAAGAAGAGGCATTCTCCAGGTGTGGGTGGTATGCTACTAAGAATAAAAAATTATTTCTAATTGCATAATTAGAGACTTTTTATAGTTCTCAAGTGCTTTAAGCTTTTTTAGTTGAATTAAAATGGGTATGAAAAAGTAAATGGTAAAGGCCCCCAGTAATTTGCATTCAGCTTATCATGCCACCTAAGGGATGTTTGCAGAGGGTGGGCACAGTTATCTTCAGCACTTGCTTAAAGATAAAGCACGAGGCAGCCAAAGGGAAATGAGCTGTTGCCTATGACAGAAAGTGACTTGTGGCTTTTGCTCTTGGGGCCATTCAGAAGCAGCCTCAGCCCTCATTTCTAGGGGTGGCTACAGGGAAACGAGCTGCAGGGATCGGCTTGGTGACCTTTTCCTCGGTTTCTTTGAATCCTAGACTTCAGGGCTGCTCTGGTCTATGGCTCTTTACATTCCTGCATGTTTCCCCGAGTTCATGCTTAAATTTTGTTTAGTTGGATATCAATCATGTATGGAAAAAAATATATTTTGGAATTGTTTGTGGGTTTTTTACCGAAACATTGCATTCGCTCTCCTCCAGTTTTTCTGTCTTTTGTGGTTTACAGAACTGTTAATTTTTCTCTTGCCTGAATATGAAGATGTAATATCAACAGTCTACTGTCTGCTATGTGATGAACTCATTTAGCAGTTCCTCTTCCCAGACCCTGAATTTGTAGGGAATTGTATGTTGAGAAGTTAAGGGTGAATCTGTTCACAGACTGGATGCCTGAGAAGTTTTCCACTTGTTTTACTGTTTTTTGTGGATTCAGAAATATTTGAATATTATATATATATATATATATACTCCTGCTTTGCTGAAAATAAGCATATATAGCTTCCTTTGTGATCATGGAAGAGATTAATTTCAAGGATTTAGCAGTATTTCTCTGTTATTCACTGTTTTCTTGTTTGTAATAAACATATAGAGTTTTTGAGAACCCAGAATCCTTCTTCCTTTAGTCTCAGACAGTATCCTCTCTAAGCTGAATGTTTAAACTTATAGTAAATTCTTCTTATTACCAATGAAATAATTATGTCTGCTTAAAAGCACTTTTTTTTTGTTCTTCAATATAAATGTTGCAATCTCTTCCTGCTATTTTTGCAAAATGATTCATAAGAAACCATGCAGAAAATAGATGTATCCAGATTGAAAATGTTACATGCCCTCCCACATATAACAATGAAATGTGTGTTTTGCTACTAAGATTGCAAATACTTCATTGATGTCTGCATATAATTAAATGTGTTAGTTTTTCTTTCTGGCTATACTTACTAGCAAATGTTTCCTGAATGCCAACAGCTGTTATTAGGAAAATGCTCCCTGATCAACCTGCTACTTCTGCATGGGTTGCTTTATATAAAGGTTAAGAACACATTGGCTTTTCTTGCCTGAGTAACACTGGAAGTGTTTAATGGATTAAAAGTTCATTCTTTTTAAAACAGTTGCATATAAAAAAGGTTCTTTTTCTAGCATGATAAACTGATTTTAAAATGAGACTTTAAACATGAAAACTTCGTCCCATTTTTCATGTGGTTTATTAGATAGGACATAAAGCATCTGTTCTAAACAGAGTTTGCACTAATTATCGTAAAGTTACTCTTAAAAAAGAGTGGTTCTTTCACCAATGTTGGTTGTCTTTCATGTAATCTCTGCCTTGCTAACTCCATTTCTTAATATCCACTGAAATTTTGGCCTGTCATATAAACTTTCACAGTCCCAGACTCCTGTCTGTTAGTCTTGCCTATAGAACCTGCCTCAAATGCTACATAAGAGAATATATACAAGAATGTACATGAAGTCCCCAGCAGGCTGTGTGTAACAAGAGGGTCTGCCTCAAGTTTCCTGTGTGTTTTATTTGGTGTTTCTCCTCCCTCCCATGTCATGCTGTGTTACAAACAATCAACATGTGCAAACATGTCAGTTCAGCTCAGCAAGAATTGTTCATCTTAGTTTCCTTTCTTAGTCATTTAAGACTATTGCTGGCATCTCTGTTTTTCAGTGTTACCACTACAAGCAGGTAATTTTTGTCCATGGTCAGGGCTGACTGGTTGAAGGCACTTGTCAGGTATACATGGGACTAGCAGGTATGTGGCAAAAGGATGTAAAGTGGAGAAAGAGCACTATCTGTCTCAAGGAAGGAAGCAACAAGAACTAGGGAATAGATATAAACATTTACCAGTATTGCCTTTCTGTGGTGGCTTCACACTTTGGTTAGATGAATCTTTTCATTCTGTCCAAGTCTTTGAAATATTTCATTTCATCCTAAGGACTTTTCAATTCAGTTGAATTCTTTTTAATGATAAATCAAGGAAGGAGGAATGATTGGACCAACTTAACCTGCCTTTTCTGCTTTACTTTTTTCAGGATTGCACAGTATATGAAACAGAGAATAAAATTCTTCATGTGGTAAGTAGTGTTTGGATTTCCGTTAAAAAATGTATTTGTATAGACCACATAGAATTTTAGAGCTGTGTGGTTCGTGCTTTTTGTATGCAGTGCCAGTGTGATAATGAACTAGTCTGAATATGACCGAGTGAATGTATAGAACTACTTGTGGATAGGTCATGATGTTACAAACCTGTCATATGAGAAGCCAGGAACTTTGCAAGGGTTTGTCTGAAAACTGCGCCTAAGTTTTAGATATTAATTTCTGTTTCGTGTTGTGGCTGAGCTTTAATGAGTATTAAATTAACTCAGATCTTGTTTCTAAAAGTTAGAAATGAAGATAATATCTCTCAGAGGGAATAATGAGTTGGCTTAATTTATTCACTATATTTCACATTTTCATATTATACTGGTCTTATTATAGATCTTAAGGAAGAAAATACTGCATTTCTTTATTTTAAAAGGTGAACTTCCCAGTAAATTTTGCAGTACTTTTTTCCCCTTTTTTTTTCCTATTGCTTCCATATCAAAGGCTTGACAGGCTGAGTTCTATAAGCTTTTGATACTTTGGTTTCACAGTGATGTGGAAATAATAAGTCTCCTTGTATTTTTAAATTTCACTGACATGTTTTCAGCTGTGGGACACAATGAATTAGCAAATTTATTGAGCTTGTCTATGCTAGGCCAATCTCTACAAGTATATAAGTAAGGAGGTTTTTAATTGCATAATCTTGGCAGAGGTTAAAGTGCTATAAGTTTGAAATCATTATATGGTTTTCAAAACGTGTTTGTTGTCTGCTATAAGAGGTGAGAGTTCTGACATCTGCTACATACAGTATATAAATTTTACAAATTGGCAGAAAGGACTGTTAAGGCAGTGTTTAGAGTTAATACAGGCTTCAACAGACAATTTTGAGGAAACTGAAAGCTGACCAAAAGCAATTGGTGAAAGAGGTAAATCTATGACTAAATAAGTAAAAGATAGGATTTGACATCATATTTCAAATTTGAAAGGTAGTATTTTACACATGCAGCTGAAAAGGTTGATGATAAATTGGAATTGAAAGCAGTCACAATTCCCTCTAACCTCTCTCCTTGGAAGACAGAAAAATGTGTTGTAGGTTTAGCCCATCAGACAATCTGGGGGGAGCAATCTAACAGTAGATTAAAAAAGAGGATAGGAGCAGACTGCTGGATCAAAGTAGTAGATTTCTGTCCACATTACCTGTTTGTGGTCCAGTGGTTTACTTTATGTTGAACTTGTGTTCTGGGTTGAACATCTTCATTGTTCACATGGTGAGAAGTGTTATTTTGGCCTGTTGTGCTGTGATTAAGGGCTGGAGCTCTGTTAGCACCCATCTCCTTTGGGAATGCTGCCCTGTTTCCCCTGGAGCAAGCCTACTGAGTTCCAAGTCGGAGAGCAAGAAGATGCAGTGGGCACAGAGGGGGTTGTGAGACCATTCTTCCACTATTGAAGTGCAAACGTGGAAACCTCCAAAGTTTACCTGTCACTGAGTCTTCATATCTTCCTCTAAAGCATGGTGAAGTAGGCAACATCCCTTGCCAAAAGCAAGATCCTCAAATAAATGACTGATTGTTTTGCTTTAATTAGGTAGGGCCAGAAAATAGTTCAGGTGTTCATATCCTAAAGGCAGTAGTTTCTTTTGAAAAGCAGATGAATGCCCTCTTTCCTTCAGAAGTGGCAGTGTGGGTGTTCACGTGGAGATTGCTGAATCACCTTGTGCATAGATAGTATGTTTTAACATCAATTCATGTATTACCATGTTAGCTCTCTGGGTATCACTGATATATTTTAAGAAATGGTGTTCTGTGGAGACGGACCTCTATAGCTTCAGCTTATATTCCAGAAAGAAATATTTTTGTTTGTTCCAAGCAATTTCGAGTCTTTTAGAAAAGCGTTTTGATTGCCACTCACAGTATTAGGTTAAGTATTAAACTAATCTCTGTTATTCAAGTAAACACATAGAATGTGTCTAAAGGAAAAAGGTCTAATTGAAGAATTACAAAGTTTTAAGAAGAAATTACCTACTTAAACTTGTTTATTTCTTCTAAATGGAGTTCCAAGATGTGACTGGGGAAAAAAAATGTCTCTTCTACAATTTTTTGCCCCAGGATTGTAGGAGTGTTGAAACAATTATTTTAAAGACAACTATATTTCTTAAAGTTTTGATTTTTTCTCTGTGACTTTATTCACAGAAACACCTGGTTTCTGTGGAATAAGAAGCGTAAAATCACACACGAATAATGTGTTGGGTTTTGCTCATTAAAATATTGATATTTCTGAAATATGCATGGATACAGAGAAGTGCTTCATATTTCTGCCACTTCATTTCTCAGTATGTTTTTTCCAGATTAGATTTTGCTCAGTAAGCAATGTAATAAATAAATAGTTAAATAATAATAATTTTTGATATAACCAAAAAGTAAATTGCACCACAAAATAATACCAACAGAAGTAGATGGCTATAGAAAATATTAATTTTAGAAGAACAGGTTTTAAAATACATTGAGCCTAAATGTGAAAGGATAAGCCACAGGTGTAGTATTTACTTCAAAACTGAAAATTAGTCTTCTCTTGCTAGTTTATATTTAGAATCTTTGTATTGATTTAGCTTAAGATGGTAAAATGTTTGTAAAACTGCTCAGCTTAAAAGGTTGTCAGTTCTGCTTATTTGGGGAATTATAAGTTAATCATTGCAAAAGTGTAAATGGAGCTTTAAAATATTTGAAGAATTGATTCCATCCAGCTGTTCAAGGCTGTATGTGATGGAAATATCCAGTACAGATTAATCCATATGAAGCAATAAAGTATTAAAGGGAGCGCAAAGCGAGAAGGACTAATTATAGAAAGTAGAAACCAGGCTCTGGTCAGATTAATAATAAGTTTTAACTGAAAAATTTTAATAGTCTTTCTTTTAAGTATTTTAGTTTAATTCCATAAAAAAAGGGGAATGTTTTCCTAAGGAATTTCACTCTTTTAAAATTGGGCTGCATTTCCTGCAAAATGAAAATGCAGTTTTATTGAGTTGGGAAATGGTAGAAAGTGAATCTGCAGAGTGAAGCTAATATTAAGAAGTTTTTTGAAAAACAAATGAGCTATTTAAATTTAAAAAGAATTACTAAGTTGAAAGAGAAAAGAACAAGCAATGGATCAGAATGTTCTTTTGGTAACAGCCTTGTTGAAACCACAGTGACAGTAATTTGCTCCTGCCCACTATATTTGAATATTTGTTATAGAACTATAAAGGACTAAAAATACATTGTGAAAGGTATCATTTTTACAGTCTTATAAAAGAAAAAAAGAAAAATGAAAAAGTAACCACCTTCTTTTTTTCAGGAGTCTATACCTTGCAAATTAAACCAAGCAAGCTTCATTCTAACAGAAGCCTCTCCTTTTGCATCCAAAATAAGATGTAGTTCACAGTTTAAACTTCATATATGTAAAAATGCCAGTTCAGGCCCACTTGGTTTTAATATTGCTGGAGTTATTGATGTATTCCATACAATACCAACAATGTTTTGAACTAAAATTACTTTATTAATAATTATTTGGTTTGGATTAAGCATTCTAATTAGACTTCCCTTTCTCAAACAGCTGTAACTAGCAGAGCTGCTTCTTTTTTTTTCCCAAACAAATTAAAGTTAACAGTGCCTGGATGTTTTTGCTTACTTTTAGCCTTGAACATCCATATGTCTTATGGATATCCTTTCCCTCATTCAAATGACATAGGTGAGGAACTTGATGAGGGAGGCTGGTGCTGTTGTTGCCCTGGGAATGTGTTTCAGCCAGGATGCTTCAGTATTGAAATACTTGGCAATATAGATTTAAGCTTGGTCACTAGCCTGGGTAAAATTAAGGACAGGGACAAACAAGTCTGTTTGCTTGGGCAGAAACACTTAGTGACCATAGAGCTGCCTTAATCAAACAGATAGAGAGTTTGGGGGAAGACCATATCCTTAGGTACTTGCACTCTGCTGCAGAAGACAGATGTTTTCCCAGGACATATTGAAGTAGCCACAGAGAACTGGAACAGATAGAAATCTAATTTAGTCACCTTTAGGTCCTCATCCCTCTCGCTGAAAGGAATAATTATAGAAAAGCTGTTAGAAATTGGTACCCTATGATCCAAAAATACACATAGAAACTAAGTATTACCTGTAGGTAATGCTGTAGGGCATAAAGTACTTTCCTACTGGGGAAAAGATAATGTTTCCCTTTGAATTTCTACCAAACAACTAGGTGCTGTGTGGTGATATTTTTGTGCTCCTTTGAATCATTTAACTTTGCACATAAAGACTGTGGTGTAGCTTCAGTCTGCAATTACAAGTGTGTCACTTGAATAGAGAGTTACTGCAAAAGAGAACTGAAGTTGTTGCTAGAGGGCTTATAGTGAGAACAGGGACTGTGCACAAAAGGAGCAAATGTAATAATCTGTTGATTTCTCTCAGTTAATAATTTGTAACTTGCTTTTTTTCTAGTGTGACAAATTCTTTCCCTTCGTTCAGCTACCTTGCACACTGGAAGCTGAGTGCAGCTTGAGGAAGGCTGGGGATTTTTAATGCCTGCTGATTTTTGTGGGAGCTACTGGGTCCTCAGCTTCCTGTGGCCTCTTACTGTAACTAACACTGCATTGCAACAGGCAGTCAGCAGTTACAAAAGATAAAGGAACCTGATCTCATTAACAATGTTTTCATAAACAGAAGTGTAGTTTTAGAAAGCATCCAAAGGTACTCTACCATTAGAGAGAAAAGGTGAGAAGATGGTACTACCATCTGATTTTACTGGCACTAAAATACACTTCTATGATACAGCTTGTCCTGAATAATTATGTGTTCATAAATTTTTCAGAACAAAATGAGTAGCATTTCTTCTATTCAAATTAATTGAGTACCCTACATGCAAAGTATTATATCAGTCCATTTTTTTCCATAAAATAAAACTTATTTTTTATATAATTAATCATTTAAAAAGTTAATATTAAACCCCCTGGATTTATCTCACCTACATAATTTCTCAAATTGGATTTGCATGTGCTAAGATGAAAGCTCCAGTGAAGTCTGGGGTGTTTAGGGAAAATTTAGTCAAGTTAGAAGTAAAGTTACATAGAACATAATTTTAAATTGAGTGAATATGGGATGAACCTGATGAGCCTTGGTAGGAACTATATAGGAAGAGAAGCGTAGGGAAGTCACAGGTGGTTTATGTGGGAACTTTCTAAGTGCAATAGCATATTGTCTCCATTAAATTGACATTGCTTCTGTGCTAGGCACAGGCAAGGCACTGGATGGTTACTGCATTCAGAGCCTCTAGTTAAAAGCTGGTGTAAACTGCCACAGCTGCACCCTATGAAAATGTCCCAGAGCCATCCAAGCTCTGATATATTCCTGGATCTGAATTTCCCACTTCCTCCTTCTCCCATCCTCGACAGACATCCTCGACAGACATCCCCCCCAAAAAACCTCAAACAAAACCCCACAAACTGTGAATGAGATGTTCCTGAGAGTAAAGGCAAGGAAAAATGCATTATTTTACCTGTGTCAGCCTCTGGACGTGTTTCCAGTGAGAGCCTGTGTACCCTCTCTTTGCGGGGGGGAGGGAATATCTGCTGGGTAAGAGTGGGCTTCTTGCTGTCCTGGCTCTGGACAAGCTCAAAGTTCATGACAATCTCTGCTTTTAACATAAGCCCAATAGATTCTTGATCCTGCTTACAGTTCAACTCTTTAACCAAGAAATATTTAACCAAAAATATTTAAGTGTCCAACAGTTTATAGGGAAACTTGTAAAATTCGGTAAGTATGTAACAGAAGCAGGCTTCTCATACTTTCAGAAGAAGGTAAAGGAGTTGTTATTTTCTCATAGCAACTGCAAGTTTTGGATGGTTGGGCAGAACCCAGGCTCCTAGTTTAAAAAAATTAGTTTTTGTTCCCAAAGTCTTGAAACTATGCCAGAACAAGAAAACTCAAATAAAATGCTTAGTGTTCTGAAATTAAAAGATCAGTTTAATTAAAATCAAATTAGTTAGTCATTCCTTGGAAGTCCAGGCAAAGTGAATATGCCAATTTGCTGTGCAATAGCAGTGAATCTTAAATTCATAATCCTCCTACAGTATTTGTGTGTCACTCCAAAGGAAAGGACACACAAAGAAAACATTTTTCAATTAAATGAATTTGCTGGACAGAACTATTCCATAATTACTAAGCAGATGATTCTGTGATTAGGTCTCATTATCCAGAGTAGCTGTTTCTTGAGCAGCTCTCTTTACAGGTGCAGTTAGTTATGGCATGTTGTCTTACTGAATCACTTGGGCCCACTAGTGCTCTGTTAAAAGAAATATAGCTAATTCTGTTGGTCAGAAACTGAGAGAAGTAATTCAAGAACTTTAGTTAGTTTTCTTTTTTTTTTTGTACCTTCTGTTTTCTTTTGCTGTTCCCAGCCACCTCTGATACTCATACACGATAATAAACCTGATAACATTTAATCAAGCTTTAGAAGTTATCTGTCTTAAACTTTTGTCTTCACTGTGGTGAGTTCTGGGCGCTCGTGAAGTGGAAAATATTTTGTAGTAATGCAGCAGTTTTGCCCTACATATAATTTCTAGGAAGGTAGTTGTGTATACATCCCCACATGTTGAATGAGCATTTACATTTTGGAAAGGTCATAGAATTTGAAGCCTTAATCTGAAGGCGCATCCTGTAGTCATAAGGTCTTTTCTAGAGACTTTGCTGTGGCCCATTTATTCTGCTTAGAATGGGTATGATAACGTGCTGTTGGACTGCAGTGTGAATATCTAAGGAAGCTGCAAGACCCAAAAGACAATAATTTTTTAGAAATGCATTGAAGCATATGGGAGATTTTTTTATCCTAGCAACTTCGTGATTTTGACATCCAATATTCCCAGAGCTCCTCTTGGGGAACGTTCACACCACCTTGCTTTAGAATTGCAACCAATATAACAGTACTGGAATGCTGATCTCCACAGACTTACTGTGTAGTGTATGCTGTACCCCTCTTATGGAGAGGCAGAGGGAGAGCAGCTGCTCCAGGGAGCAGCTCAGCTTAGGCTTCTGTTCTGTGCCACATCCTAGACTTGCCCAGCTCCTCACCTTTCCCCATCCTCTGTCAAGGCAGCTGAGGACTTTTCTTTTAATGAGGAGCCATGTCTGTGACTGACATACCTTGTGTTGGGTGGTAGGAACACTCCTTTTCTGTCCGTT
Organism: Lepidothrix coronata; assembly: GCF_001604755.1. Classification (NCBI taxonomy): domain Eukaryota; kingdom Metazoa; phylum Chordata; class Aves; order Passeriformes; family Pipridae; genus Lepidothrix; species Lepidothrix coronata. The sequence goes on from NW_016690371.1 coordinate 1,156,282, forward strand.
TTGGCATCTCTCTGAAATGCAACAGTTGAAAAATAGGAGAAAAAAAAATAGTTCACTACAAGCAAAAGTTTCTCTGAAACTGCTAAGAACTCCATAAATTTAGTAGTTTTAGAGGAGATTAATAGGAAGAATAGGTGGGTGAATACAAGTCTAAAGTTATATCTGTTTTCTTCTGCAGAGAGTAATTTATAATGTAGGTCTCTTCACTTTGCATATGGAGAGCTGAGTGCTCTATAATTTTTTTAAACAATTTTTCAATAATTGTCAGTGCAATTACAAGAGGTATGAAAATACAAATAGCATGCCAATACTGTGTTGAAAAAAGCCAAACAAACAGAAATCTAAGTTTTAATTTTTATTATGGAATTTTATATAGTTTTTATGTTTTAAAAATGTCAGCTCAACACAATTTTTGTGTATCCAAAAGCCATTAAAAGAAACTCAAATTTCCATAAAGTTCACTTTTTCACTTCTTCCTATTTCAGATAAAACACAAAATATTCTTGACCTCATTTTATATATTTCTTGGCTTCCTTTATTCAGTAATGATTCTGCACCATGACAAAGCAGAAGGGGTGGTGTGTGTGGCTATGCTTGAAAGTAGTATTTTTTCTGGAAGAAGGTCGTATTGGTAGTAAAAATTTTATTATATTTTCCATTTGATTCTGGTTTGTTTTTTCCACCCTGAAACATTATTTCTCAACAAAACAAGTGATCAATATACAAACCTAAACTTTTAACTGTTTGTAAATAATTTGAAGAGGAGAAAATCACAGTATCCTCGTGTGTAACAGGATTAAGATTTCACTGTACTTGGATTTATTCTTTTTTTCTTTTATAACTTAAATTTTTTTATTTTCTCTTTTTACATAAGATATTTGTAGATTGTCATTTGGAATTATAATAGTGATTTGGCAAGGAGGCTATATCCAGTTTTATATTATTTTTCCATAACATTGTAGTAGATATTTTTTACTGTAAGAACTATACTTTGCAGTCTTGAAAGATTGGCTGGTGCAGCAGTTGTATGCAGTTGTGTTTCAGTCTTTTGAGGACACTGATTAGGTTTCATCTTTTGAATTTGAGAGCAGTTAAGCTGGTTCTTAATTGATTTTGGAGAGACCTGCAGTTTTGGGACCAGAAGAACGTTCTAATCCCTGAATTTGCTGACAAAATTGTATCTGGAAATCTAAACAGGGAATTCATTTAAAGTTGCTGAAAGAGGACTTCATGGAAAACTTTGAAACTCTCAAAGATCACTTTCTTACAAAAATATGAGAGAAAGATAGGAAAACCTCACAGCTTTTCTTCCTCATGAGAAGAGGGTTTTCAGGGAGTGAGAGATCGGGAGATAAACAGTACCAATTTGACAGTCCTGGCCTTTTTAGAAACTTTTTCTGTCTTGCTGCAAAGAGGCTGCCAGCGATAACTGGTATAAGAGTTATCCCATCGTGTAGTGGTGATTTGTTGTAATCTTCATATCTGCAATAGTAAATCATGCTTGGCAGCTGTAGAACATGAGAAATCCAGTCCAAAGACAATTAGCGTGTTTTATTAGTGTAGAATAAACTTCAGAGGTAATGGGAGTTGCCTGGCATAATTAAGAGCCTGATTTTCATCTGTGCTGAACTTCTGCATATTCAATGGAAATTAGTGGGGTTTGGGGCACTTACTGTCTTTGCAAAAGGTGTGGGCAGGGTGGAGGTTGGAGCTCAGCACAGAGAATGCGTGAGAGCAGCTCGCACAGTCCCTATTTCTCTCTACTCAGATGCAAAAGCATTTGCCTCTTATTCTTTCCTGTTCTGGCGCTGTGTTAGTTCGAGGTCATCACAGAAAATGTATTTTGTATTGCAGTGCTCACTGAGGCCTTTTCCTCTCCTCCTTATTTTTGTCTGCCTTGTACATACTTGCAAAACATGATGGTTTTAAATTGTATGTTGATATGCAAATAGTTTGCAGTGCTTATTGTGACATTTTCTTTTCTTTTTTCTTTACCAGTGTAAAACTCTCTCTGGAGTCTGTGATCACATAATCTCGCTCTCTTCTGACCCACTGGTTTCTCAGTCTGCCCATCTCGAAGTGATCCAGCTTACAAACATCAAGCCAAGTGAAGGGCTGGTAAGAAGTACGCAGTTAATCAAACCCACCATCCAGGATGAGAAAGTGATTTTTTAAAAATCAGTTGAATATATGGAAAGGAATAGGACATTTTAACCTTTCCTGTTTTAAAGCTTGAAAATAGTTTGATTACCCAGGCTAGTTTGGTTTCTCATGCAGCTGGGCCACCAGGGATGTATTTTGTAAAGCTGACTGAAGTATGCAAAGAGTTCAGTGAACAGGGAGAAATGAGTAAGAAGTTCTTGCCATTTATACTAGCCTCTGGAAAATGGTTCAGATTGTTCTAGGATCTTGAAGTCTGAAGGGATTTAAATTACTAAGATCAACTCAACCAAGAAGTTTGCGTGGGCTTGTGAACAAAATCTGTCAAATTCTGGAAAATGTTTCATAGTATCTCTGGGTTATAAAGCTATTTTATGTTATTCAAGGGCTCTATAGCCCTCCTGATAAGTAACTCATTGAATTTTATTACAAGAACTCTGCATTCTTAATCAGGTGCTTGTAAAGGCTCTCAGTGCAGCCATCCTGTGTTTGTTTTTAAAGAGATGACCATTGATCTTTTGTTTGCTCAAGTAATCCAACACCCACTGCATGGAAAAAGCCAACACTGATAACAATTCTAGCTGTATGACTTTACATCTCTTATAATATCTCTTCCAGTAATTTTTGAAGGTAGAGTAGAAGGTGATCAGACTGCCGTTAAACATTTTTTTGCCTACAGAAAGAGCTTTTGTAACTTCTGCCCAAACTTATTCTCATTCCATTTTCTTGAATCTTCTTGAAGAACTGTACTCTTTGCTGCATGTTTTTAAAGTTGTCTGGACTTTGTACTTTTGGAGAATATTTTGGTTTGGGGGTCGGTTGTTGCTGGGTTTTGGTTTGATTTATTTTTTTGACAAATCTGGTATACCAAGGTATTTAGAACAATTGTACACTAAATTAATTTTCTTTCTTTTGGAAAATCACTATTAAAATATGAGAACAATCCCAAACACTTGGATGAGTAAATATTGCCCCATCCTTTGTTTTAGTCTGCAATTTGTTTTCCCTTCCTCTTCTAGCTTTCTTTTTTATCTCTGAATGCATTTCGAAGTTGTCCTTCAGGATATCAGCTTTTCATGGATTCTTCCCTCCCTCTTTTCCCTGCCCTTACTCCAGTAATTTTAGCTCTTATACCACTTCACTGCAGTCAACCTTTTGAAATCCTGTCTTCTACTGTAATTAGGAAATCTTCTTCCCCTTTCTCTTGATCACCTTTTTATGAGTTCTGTCCATTTATATCTGAACTTTAATTTTTTTTCTTTCTGTCTTTGTGACTATTTTGTTGTGGTGTTTTCCCCTCATTTAAGTCTTTGTGTCGGTTGATGTCAACCATTACTGACTGAAAAATGTTGAAGGGTTTTTTTGTAAATAAGAATATGTTTCATGGGTCTGTTCCTGCTGGGTAGTTGATGAGAGAATCTCTTTCCTTCTTTGTGCCTCTGTTTTACACCCTGTGTCTGTCTTGTCTGTTTAAACTGGAAGCTCTTCAGGCAGGGTTTTTTCTTTTACTGTGTTTGTGAACCAACTCAACAGGGTCTTGATGCTGACTGAGGATTATTGTGTCATTGTCATAAAAATAATTATATGTATTTTTTTTCTGAAAAGGAAGATAACAGTCATGCAGTATACAAACCTTAGAAGGATACAATGCTATTTTGACACAGTCATATTTTTTCCCTTCATCCTTGCCCATATTCCACTATTCTGTTGCCTCTGCATTGTGCCGTCTCCTGTAGATTGTGAGCTCTTCAGAGCAGGCACCAAGGAAGGTCTGTTTGCAGGAGAAGGGTGAATATCGTAACCTTTCTCTTTGTATCAGTGCCAATCTTGTTAACAGATCACCTTTGTCACATTGTTCTTGGTGCTTTATATGCTTTTGGGTTGTTGGGCTTTTGTTTCTTTGTTTATTTAAACTAACATCTTTCAATTAAGATACAGTGAATGCATATCAGTACTGCCCTATTGAGTGCTAAGTGTGTCAGTGTAAGAATTTATGGTGGAGCTTGGAGGTGAGAATATTCTCTGCACATCACAAGCACTTGGATGAATGTGAAGCTCGATAACTTCTGGACCTTCTTCCAGAATTTGTGCAATTATGGAGGTGGAAATACGATCAACTTTCCTGTAGATTTTTGACCTGCATGACAGTTCTGTGCTGACTCTACCAAGCACTAAATAAAATGTTCTAGAAGGACGGAAAGGCTTCAAGCAGAAGGAAAAAGGCAAGGATGGCTGCTAACTGGGAAGATTTTTTTGTCACCTATCATAAACAGAATATCTAACATGTCTCAAATTCCATAGCTAAGAAGCTAAAGTAAATCTGGGAGAGAAAAAGGAAATAAGAAGAGAAGGAAATTAAAAGTTTGGAACTCATGGTAAATATACAATGGAATTAAGAAAATGGTTGAAGTTTTTACAACTTAAAAAAGATTGGAGCACTATCAGAATGTTTTAATAAGCACAAATAGTTCCTTCACTGTGTTTGATCTTTTCTTGTGGAAACGTAAGTATTTGTCAGAGGTAAATGTAAATTGTCAGAGCAATACCTGAATGCAGAAGGAATGTGTAAATGTGTTGCAGGGTTTACCTTGTCTTATAGATGTTAAAACTAGCTACCATCTATGACTAAATAACTTGTCAAGCAAGTAAACCTGTCAAGCCGAAAATGTTGTTGTGATGTGGGGAACCTCTTGTGTACTGGGTAAAGCAATGTTATGGGTCTGTTTTGGGATTGGTGTTCTGGTTTTCTTTCCCCTTTCCTCCCCACCCCCATCCCTGGTCTCCTTCCCAGGTGACTGGATGCATTCATGTGTTCTCCAGTGAGTGTTGCTGGGGGAAAAGATACTGCATAGCCACTGCGGGCTGTAAGGGTGAAAAGAGTTTTCAGGGTAGAAAGTTATTTAAAAAAACCATAAAATGGACTAATGTTGTCAGCTTTGCAATCACCAGCCTGCTCCCATGTGTGATCCTCTCTTTTTTTCCTTTTTTTTCCCTTTTTTTTTTTTAATTTGAGGGCTTCTAAGTTGTTTCCTCTGTATTAGTGAGCAGAATTTAATTTTGTGTGTTTTTACTCTGCTGATGTTCTACAAAGAGACAAAACTGACTAGCTTAGGTAGTATCTTTTCCTGTGAAACAAACTTAAAAATATTGCTGTTTGATTGAAAACAGTGAGTGTATTAAGACAAAAAGCAGGAAGCCAAGTTTTCCTTGAGTAGTTTTTCTGCAACAGTCACTTCCTATTTTATCTTTATTTAATTATAGGGCAGAATATCAGAGAACAGTAGCAACGGTTATTCTTGAATTTTAATTTTTTCATGTTCATATAATCACTTTAATCCCAGTCAGGTAAGGTACTGTGCTGTGTGTTCAAGCTTACTAGATTCAGAAATGCAAAGGTAAATCCACCAGAGCATGAGAGTGATTGGTCAGAGTTCCTTTTTACCTGTGCATCTTTTGAGGGCTCCATTAAAATAGTGTCACAGTGAAAGTAAAAAGGTGTGTGATAAAATGGAATTAGTATCTTCTTTTCTTTTCTATCCAGCATTGCATAAAATATTTTAGAAGTATATCATATTCTGTTTTCACTGTTATAAAAAAAAGGCAAAAACAAAGAAAGAAAAAAAAAAAAGGAAAAGTCACAAGGTCTCTTTTCTAACCCTTAACTGAATCACCAAGATAAAATATAATGTTTGGTTTGAAATTAGAGTTCTACCCATAACTGATCAGAATAATCTTGCATGTAATTAAGCATGGCTTACCTGTTCTTTAATCCAGACATACATTTATTCCTGATTATTAGGTTGGTTAGCTTATGGTTATTTTAGTCATATAAACCGAATTACCTTTCCTTCCATTTGATGTAACTGATTCTTGTAAATTCTTAGGGACCATGGCATTAACTTTGAACACCTAAGATGCATATCTAACAATGTTTCAGTATAGATGAACAGCGCACACTGATCTCCCCTGTATTCTTGACTGCTAAAAGTACTGTTGATATTGTGCAGCCACAAGGAGGCAGAGAGGGGGAAACTTGTAAATGCCTTGGGTATTCTTATTTCCATTCCAGATAAAACAATTGAAGCCAGAAACATTCTCTTCTCTGTACCATTTCCCATATATTGTTCACTTAAAAGGAGGAGTGGAGGAATGTGGCTAAAAGGGACTCAGTTTTCTGTTGCAAAATGTTACCTCTCCTCATTTAAAAGCTGCTCTATAACAAGAATTATTAATTCTTGCTCTTGCAAAATTAATGTGACATGGTACTAATGTAACATTTATTAATTTTACATATGTGCACAAAATACAATCTGAGATGGGTTTTTTTTTCAACTTCTCTCTTACCCCTTAATGTGTGCAGTCTTGATCTTAGCCTTTAAAGAGCATTCTGCAAAAGTTCTTTTTCCTCTTTTCTTTTCTCAAAGTCTTTTAAATTTGTGGAAAAGACTAGATTGGATGTGAATTGCACTTCACTGTGATAGCACACTTGGATGACGTTACTATCCTTTGGAATAATGCTTTGCACAAAACTAAACACTACATAGCCATTGAGTGTGAGATTGTATCCTCAGCTTTCACCCTGATGTTTAAAGTTACAAGCAGTAACTCACTAATTTCTTCAGAAATTGCTCTTTGTGGGGACCTGACTCAATGTTCCTGTCACCATGGTCACTGTGATTTTAGTTTTTGCCATGTTGCAGGGTGTATGGCCCAGACACTTAGATGTGGATCCTGAGAGGGATTTAGGCCCTGATTGTTGGTGGTTTGAGGGCAGGTATGTGTGCTAAATAACAGGTACCAACATATCTCAGCCTCTTCTGTGGCTCCTTACACTTTCTGTAAGATGTGCGTATATTAGTGTTTCCCTACCTCACAGGGGTGTTGTGAGGATAAATGTATGAAAAAGCCATTCTATATTTGAGATAATTAAGTGGAAACTGCATGATGGAGCCAACCGATGGACAAATTACTGAAGGTACATAGAGACACTGGAAGTTTAAGGATGATGTTAGGGGTTTCTGACTGTGTAGCAATGAGCTTGATTTGTTACCTAGATGATTGGTTTTGATTTCTTACCTTTGAGCTGTGGCAGCTCAAGATGACAACTGGGTTTGATGCCACTACCGCTATGTAATTGTGCAGAACAGAATTCGAGTTTACTTTTGAGCCCCCTATCCTGAGAAACTCATAAAGTCCCTGCTTTTTTTGCTGGGGATATTATCCAATTTGTTAAGTGAGGTGTACTCCCTTGTTTCTGCTACCAAAATGTCTGTGAGTTTTAGTCCCAAATCAGGTTAGTCCAACCTGATACATCCTCTTTGCCTCTTTACCATACTTATTCACTAGTAAGTGCACTCTGTTCCTCAGGTAGGAACAGATTTCTTTGTGGCACTGTGATTAAAAGGAGAAAAAGTCTACGGAGAGGATGTTTACCTGCTTTCATGAAGTGGTTGGAGGAAAGGAGATTCCTCAGAAGTTGTTGAATGCTCAGTGTCTGTCAATTATGTCTACTTTTTCCTTCTCTCGGTATCATAGTGGATGCTGTTAAAATGTTTGAATTAAGGCTTGATGAAAAAGCATATTTGAGACACTGTCTTAAACTACCCATGCAGGAACTTCTGTCTGTTCATAAGCTATCCCTCCTTCTTCATATTTTTTGAAAGAATTGGGATAGCTAACAAAGTTGATGTTTAAGTTTGCATCATAGAGTTTTATAGCTGAACTGTCCGCTGAGATGAGTGGGGCTGTGAGAAAATCTTGCAGCCATTTTGCAGGCACAATTCCGAGCGGTCATTTGCAGTTTGAAAGTTACATTTGTAGTGTTGCCTACTGTAGACTCCGGATCTTTTAAAACCCAATCTAATTTTCAAAGCAAAATGGAAGTATTGGTCATACTAAGGCAATTTGTAATTTTGGGGATTTTTGAAATCATGTGTTGTTATATTTGTAGTTGAAGGAGTGTATTGAAAAAACTGGGAAGTATATATGGACACAACTGTGGCAAAAGTTTTAGTTTCCTATTGCTAATTAGGGCCAAAATAATTTGGGCGGTTCCTCTTGAAGTGTATCAAAAAGCACTTTCCTATTAGAGACAAATTCCTCATGGCATGTATTAAAATCCACAAATCTTAAAGAAAGCAAAAAGAAAAGACAGATTCTTTTAGAGATATGCAAATTTTGTTTGGATGGTGATGGTTTGTGAAACACTTTAAAAATTCTTTCCCATAATGTCTTTTTCTTAGGGTATGTACATTAAGTCAACATATGATGGTCTCCATGTAATTACTGGAACAACAGAAAATGTAAGTATTGTTAATACTGTATGTTCAGGCCTGGAAACCTTTTTGACCTTACCTGTGGTTAATGCTTTCCCTTTGCTATAGACTACATTTTGCTTGCAAACGTGTGCTAGTTGGCTGTTGGGGACCAATGGCATGTTGGACAGCAGAGATGCTTGTGCTTGTTTAACACAGAATTGAAAGAGTTGTTCCCAGTTAAGGACCAGGGGAAGCGATTTTGATTTGTTCTTACCTAAAATGCTGCAGTTGATCAAGACAGGAAGTAGCTGCCTTGGAGTTATTTTGCTCTGTGAATAAAAGATAAATGTCTATATTATGTGTAGGCTGTTATGCTGGAGTTTGCTGCAGAATTAGACAAACAGCTTTTATATTTTCCATCTATCAATCTTCATTTTGTAATAAATGAATGCATGAAAATGGACATCCCCTTACATTGACAAATAACCATATATTTCTGCATGAACTTCTGAGTAATGCCTGTAGAAAGGAACACTTATTACCAGTGTACTAATTCTCACTAAAGGCATTAAAGATCAAGTAAAACATAATAGACTACTTTTCAAAAGCCTTTGAAATACAACCTCCTTTCCTTGTACACCATATTCAGAGAACTGGCTGTCTGTTAGGAGGTGAGCAAAACGATAATTTTGGGAGGAAAGGCTTCTATCCATGATCTTCAATTAATACAGAACAATCACTAAACAACACCAAACTGTTCCATAATGATTTAGGCGATCCCTTTCAAAGATTTTGATGGCATTTTCTTGAAATGAAGCTGTCAGAAATGTTTGTTTTATCCTGCTAGTGTGTCATCCTGTGGGAAATGCAAAATACCTTCCTGGTATTTACAGCTGCTGCATCTGATCTGCTGTGAGGTTCTGTTAATATCTCGATAAAATAGGAATATTGTTTTCTTCCTCTCATAGGAGCTGCAATCTGATAGCCTTTTTCCTTTCTGTTTTCTGCTGCTGCTGTGGGCAGGATATCCATGGGTTATAACCAATATATATAGATATTCTGCTGTAGAACTCGTGTAAATGCCACCTGTCTTAAAATAAGGAAAATTTAAAAAAAATCATCCTTTAAATCAAAATTCTGGAGAGTCAGGCCTACAGCTAGAGACATCATCAGTGAGATTAGCAAAACTAAACAAACCCAACAGAACCATAGTTGAGCTTAATCTAGAAAATATATGAAATAAAGAGAATGGTTTTTACAGTTGAATTTCTCTTGGATTAAAAAAGGAACAATTTCTCTTCATGACTTACTAATGGATTTAATTTCCCAGGGGCAAAGATAAAAATAAAATCTTAATGCATTCCCTCAAAACTCTTATCTTTTGTGATTCATGAATATAATTTAAAGCTATGTCAGGAAGCTTCAGTCATGATGACTTTTCTGCTGTTTTTACTGACTCTTTCACTCACTGTGACACCCTGGAGGTGCTCACAGTCGACCAAGAAACTGCACTCTGTTGTCAAGGGAAAAAGCCTTTGTATGTTAAAGCATTTGTGAAAATGAGTAGTGCTTTAGAGAAAGCAGGATGTCTCCTGCTTTTAAAAACACAGTCACTAGCTGCTTCCTTTAACACACACACACACATAAATTTTTGATTCAGATAGATGGGAGGAGAAACATCTAAGCAGCATGGCCAGAGCAAGATCATGATAGTGCACATGTGAGCTGACCTGCTGATCTTGACATGTTTACTGCTTGCAATACAGTTTAACTTCTAGGAAACAATAAGAATCCAAAATCTCTTCTGTTTGAAAAAAATTTTCTGTCCCTTTTCATTCTGACTCTGCTCTTCCAAGTGAGACACTGGCAGACTTTTTTGTCTGAAAGATCCCAGAAAAGCACGTCTCCATGTTAAACACAGTAGCATGGTAATGTTAATGTGAGATAGTAGTTTTGTAACCACAGTTGTGCTTTTTCTGTTTGCCATTTGAGATGTTTGATGTCCAGCTGCAAAGCCCATTACAGTTTGGATCTTGCTGTTCAGCATTAGGAGTCACGTCTCCCAACACATCAGCCCTGCAGATCAAAGCAGCTGAGCTCTGAAGCTTGAACTGTGAGAGAGCAGTGTTTCCTTACAGGTCACTGCTTCTCTCTGGTGGTCCTGTATCATTAGAGTAAGCTGAGCTTTCCAGTTCATGTCTTCTGTCTTTTTTTTTTTTGGAAGTAACAAATCTAAAGTGTGTATTGGTCCAGCAAGAGATTTTAGGTTTCTTGTTGAGTAGCCCTTTCAGACCATGTTGGAGAGATTATTTTAATTCATGAATCAAATGTATACTTCAAATAAAACCATTTTGTCCTTTGGTTTTCCAACAGAAAAGAGTATTTTTCTAAAGAAATAGCATGCAGTACATCTCCAGCAGGAATGTAGCTTTGAAGGGGGTGCTTCCCTTGTCCCCATTTACTGTGCACTGGTTGGGTTTGTGTGGCACCCTTATCTCAGAGAAGAGAGGCCTTTTAGAAGAAATAACAGCAAAGTCTCTGGGCATGCAGCAGATGTGCTCCAGGGGGTCTAAACTGGACTTTCAGACAGTGTGGCTATACTGGGGAAATAGGACAAAGACAACATTTAGCCTAAAGGACAAAATTAAGTCTATTCTGAAGAAGAAATTCTAAGCAGATTCTGAATAGCTTTTAGGTATTGATGTGTAACCCTCAGTGACAGATACTTCCATCTCTTGTTCAGCTCCCTGTTGAACCAAATTATCAGCTAATGAAGATACAGTTGTGATGTGACACACTTTGTTCCTCCTAGTAGGACTTCTTGAGTGGATCTTGTGCTTGAGGATCAGTATTCACATTTAAAAAAGAAATACCTTATCAATTCTCCTCTGTTTTCCTTAGATAGTTATAATAAAAGATACTATTTTACAGCAAAATCCATTCTTTACTGGGGAGGAAAAAGCGGTAAGGAGCAGGACTTGGAACTCCTTCAAAAAACCACAGCCTTGGCACTTCTTTATAAATTATTTTTACCTCACCTTGCAGTGTGTTTGAGGCATAATTGCAATCAGGCTTTTTAAACAAAGACTTTTCCAGTTTGAAGATTCTCAGACCATATTTTAATGGCTTGGCAAAATGCCAAGACAAATACCTGTTTTGTCAAGATTTAAGCTGCAAGTGCTGCAGACAATAAAAAGGAAAGTTTATGTCATAATAAAGTCTCGCAGAGTTCAAAGGTAATGACACAAGATTCACTTGCATTTATATTTTGAAAGTCTTAGGTGAAACTACATCTGAGCTAAAAGAGCTGTATTACACTGGAGGATTGTAAAGATTTTAGAGGTATGAATGAGTAACTGTGATTAGTGAAATGCCAGGCAGAAGACAGATTATTAGAACATAATCACCAGTGTTAAAATTTTTCCCCAAGTCACTCGGCCAACACCTTTAATGCTTGAGTAGTGCCAAAAAGTCAAGGCTGCTGTTCCTTATGTAAGTACAATTACACTTTTACCAGCCCAGTTTGATTTAGGATGTTCTGTGCAATGTCTCCTAGGACTGAGTCATGAGTGACCCTTCTTTCAGCCTCTCATTTCTCTTGGATATCTTCTCTTTAAATACAGTCCTTAACTTAAGCCATGAATTATGTGCAATTGTACTGGAAAATCATGGTATAGCTATGGGACACATGCTTTGAGTGGGGACATAGGTTACTACAAACAGTCCACATTTCAGGCCTGGAGCATTTTCTCTAGATGACCTGTTATCTCACCTGAAAATGAATTTCATTTTGTTCCTTTATGTAAAACTTGCAGCAGCTTTTTGGAAATCTACTCCTGAACAACATGTTTTCTTGTTTTGTTTTTTTTTTTCAAACTGTCAGTCTCACCTTCTACTGTGGACTTTAAGTACCTTCCTAGACTGGTGGCAGCAGTATGGAGAGAAAAATTAAAGTATTGTGACTATCAAAAGCTGAAGGAATTTATTTTCCTTTAAACGTAGAGGTGTTTCTCTCTTCTATAAAGACAGAAGATGGGAAAATATGTGGGGATTTCACCTTATGGAGGAGAGTGGGAGGGGTTTCTGATTTGGTTTTTATTTTTGTTGTTATTAAGGGTTTTTTTGAGGCAAAAGCAAAGAACAAAACTACTTTGCTTTTTTAAAAGTGTGATCTTTGTAGGATTTTTATTGTGCTTGCATTTCTTTCACCTGAATAGTGATCCAAAACCAAAGTTGCCATTAACTTACACAATCTTCCTAGGTGATATGTAACCTAATCTTCTCTCCTTGTGTACTTTTTGCAGATCAGTAATTTACTGAAGTTCTCTGCAACATATAGAAATGTTGTAGAATAAAAAGGCAATGCTACAAAATTTGTTTATGAGGAATTGCCAGGTATTCTTGATAGACTCAAAATTCAGCCAAAGATTACCTTTCAAGGTTTAAGAGATGTCAGGCAGATTAAAGCATCCTTTTGTCAGAATGGAATTAAAAAGAAATCCTTAGGACTTGGTTATCTTATATATATTCATACCTTTCTTAACATTCGATTTTATTGTGTAGAATAGTACAGATCATTTTTCTTCAACAAAAAGAATTGATTTATTAAATATTTCTCTAATTCTCTATTTCACAGTAGAATGTCGTTATCAATCTAACCTGATTTACATAGCTTAGAAATCATACTGCTGAAAGAGAGATGATGACTGGTAAGAACTGTATTCTTGATCATCTCTTTTATTTTAAATTCAGTCACCTGCAGATCGGTGCAAGAAAATCCATGCTGGGGATGAAGTGATTCAAGTTAACCACCAAACTGTGGTATGTATAACTATGTTCTGTGTCAATTGGAGATAGAGGTGTCATGGCACATTAGCATGTGTACAGAAGAAATGTGTAGAAAAATGTGTTTTTATAAATCATTTTTTATTCTAACATCTCAATTTTCCTTTTCTCTTTTGAAACCACATAGTTCTGAAGTCTTAAACTAAGCCCCAATCGTCTGAGTATTACAGGAGGTGTCAAATTAGGCTAAATAGCTGTGGCCTGGGAGGTATGTTAGGGTGTTTTCTGCTTACCAATGATCTGTTAATAAACAGTTGGTTTTAGTATAATAGAAGTTTGAGGTTAAAGGGATGCAGGGAGTTGGAAATGTGCCGTTGTGGGTTTAAGGTCAAGAATACTTCCTGAAAGCTGGAAAACTTACTACTTTCCAAACCCACTGGAATGTTTAGAATGTGATTTTTGAAAACACAGGCATGTGAAATTCTCGTAGGGATGACTAGGGTGATTAATTTAATTTGAAGACAGATTTTTTAACTTGGAAAGATAAAATGAAACAAATCTTTCGTATATGATAGGCAAGAAAATAATAATACCATGCAAATTGCTCTTTGTGGGAACAGATACTTGTTAGTTCCTGATGATTTTATTTAGGATTGGTGAACTCTTAAAATGAATTTACCTTTTCTAAGGTAAGGCTTGGTAAGAGAAAAGAAAAGACCGTTAGTACAGAAAGCAACTATTCTTTTTCCAAAGTAAAGTTTCTTGAGTGTAGTGAAAGTCAATATATGATATTAGTTACATGTGTTCTTGCAAGCATTTTAACAGACAAAAAAATATCCTATCCTGCCGTTATTAATGCAGTCATTTGTTAAAAGTGTTTTTTGTCATTTTGCATGAGGTTCCACTTCTGCCCTTAAGCCATTGTACATCATGTGAGCTCCTCTGCACAAATTAGTGTAATACTTCAGTATACCCTCCAGCTAAATTTGATATCAAATATACTATACATATGTGGACCTTAACTGATGAGAAGCTATATTTTGAGCCATGCAATGTAATTTGATAAATTTAAGCAGGTCAGGGTGAATTTCAATACTGTTTTGGCCATATAGCTTCTTCATAAGTATTGTATCCATGTACATTTTCATGTACAGTTGATGACTGATTTGTTTGTTTTTCTACACTAAGAAAGCTTATTGCATCAATTTAATTTGAAAAACATTTTTGAACTTTTTTATTCTGACTATCAAAATATATACACATCTGAAGAAGCACATCATTAAACATTCAGTACTTATGCTAGCCAATTTTTCCAACAATTTCTAATGGTGCTGTAGAGCAAAGTTACTTTGTTAACTTGAAAATTTCCAGTTGGTTAGGTATTTACTCTAGTTTTCGTAGCACATCTACAGTGCATTTATTTGATGTAAAGATCAGATCTTACCCCTAACACTAATAATAGTGTTTTGACAAGCCTTAAGATGAGCTTTCTCACGTAGTTGGATGGAATTTTTAATGTAGGATTTAGTTGTTTTGGCTTTTGCATCAGTGAAGCTAAGTATTTTCAGATGTACAGAAAACAAAAAAACATTGATTGTATTTCTAGGGAAAAGGACCATACAGAGCTAAGACGTAGTTTAATATGGTGAAGTGAATATGTCTAGTCACTTCTAGACTAAGTCATGGACTAAGTCACATATTTGCTTGTGCTTTTCTTTGTTCTATCAACAATGTAGTTGAAATAGTTGTCATTGTTGATATGGTATGCAAGTAATTTTCTGGTATTTTAGTGTTGCTTTTCTACAGGGAAAGTCAACTAGAATTTTCTTAGAAATGTGGTAGCATCTCCCATGGTACCTTTGCAAAGGTACACTTAATTCACTCTTCAATTTATAGAGCTCAAATATTTCATTTTTTCTATAGATACTGCGGAATTTGACAAGAGTCTAAGTCACTCCTATTGTATTCTGACCCCTGTCATGAGGAATTTAATGTCCAGTTCTAGAAATCTGTTTTTCTGGGAAGAGGTTTTATTCCTTGCTGTGGTTCTTACTTAGGAGATAAATAATTCTGAAGATACTACATTTTGTTTTTACTGTGTATTGATTTTTTTTTTTCCACACTTGATATACTGCTCCCTAGTTGAAAATACAGGACATACATATCAATATGTATCATATGTAACTCATCATACTTATACACTTGTACTGACTATAGAAATAACTGACTAAATTTTTCAAATACCAAACTCTCAAGCTGTAGGGAAGTGTTATTCATGTGTAACTGTTATTAAGGTGATGTCTTCTAAATGAAGAATCAAAGTATAAAACCAAAAAAATCTTAAATTTAAATTTATTTTAGAGCTAAAACCTTTTTTTTCCTTTATTTTCCTCAGTTATTTCAGTGTATTTTGTTTGTCGAATTGAAGTTAATACCTGTCTTTTGGTACTTTATATTTAAAAGAATGAATATAAATATAGGGAAGAGAAGTTCCTTGAAATTATTTTAAAAATCCAACTTATTAGAAAATACTTTATGCAAGAATCACATTTTAATAACTATGAAAAAGCTGCTTTTTCAGAAAGCCCACTGGCTTTCAAATAAGCATCATGACAAAGTAGGAGAATAGTTCAGTGATTTTTATTGATTTTCATTATATGTGTCTTAATACTGGGTGTCAAATAGTTCTAAGTTGTCTATTGACATCCTCTGTTTGCTTGTAGTGATGCTTAATATTTGTAGTATTTCATTGGACAGTGAAATCAAAGAATTTCGAGTGATTACTCTGATCATTTGCTATTTGATGGAAAACATCCATAACAGGATTATTCCACTTGTTGCTGGCAGGATGTCTGGAATATAAATATTTTCTGAATGTTGAAAATAAAAAAATAATTTAATTATGCTTAAGGTCAGTGAAAACCTAGTATTCAGAAAATTGTCCTTTAAATAGTGGTTTCTCAAGGTTAAATATCTGTGTGGATCTCCTGTGTCAGTTGTGCCTTACAGGACAGATATTTTCTTAAATGGCTCTGTAACTGAGGGTCATGACTCCTCCCAACATAAGAAGGACATGGACCTGTAGGAGCAAGTCCAGAGGAGACCATGAATATGATCAGAGGGCTGGAGCACCTCTTCTGTAAGGACAGGCTGAGAGGGTGGGGCTGTTCAGCCTGGAGAAGAAGAGGCTCCAGGGAGACATTACAGACCTTCCAGTATCAAAAAGGGGTTACAGGAAAGCTGGAGAGGGACTTTTGACAAAGGCTGTCATGATAGGCCAAGGGGGAATGGCTTTAAACTGAAAGAGGATAGGTTTAGTTTGGGTGTTAGGAAGAAATTCTTTGCTGTAAGGCTTGTGAGGCATTGGAATAGGTTGTCCAGAGAAGCTATGGATGCTCCATCCCTGGGAAATGTTCAAGGACAGCTTAAATAGGGCTTTGAGCAACCAGGTCTAGTGGAAGGTGTCCCTGCCCACGACAGAGGGATTGACACTAGATGCTCTTTAAGGCCTCTCTCAACTTAAAACGTACTATGATTCCGTGACTCCTCCATTAAAATGTAAAGGATTTAGACAGAGTCTTCTCTTAAACTTCCCTGAAAATTCCATCCTTAATCTTCTCTAAAAGCCCATCTAAAATATTTCAATGTAAACAAAGAACCAAAACCACCCACCTCATTCGGGTATTTCAGAATTTGGACTGTGCAGTACTCGTGTTTCTATCCATATATAGTTCAAGAGTATATTTTGCCTCAAGATAGTCATTCTTTTAACCAACTGAAAGTGCAGGAAACTGTATTATTGTCTATATGAATTATTACTGTCTCCAGTAGTCTTTCTGGTTGTATCAGTGATAAAACAGTAGAGAAAATACTCCAAGCAGAAAACAGGGAGATATAGACTCACAGTGGTGTAGGATTCTTGATTAACAGGCTGCTTTTGTGTAATAGTTTCTTTATTTTGGAGGCATATTTGGCACACTGCGTATAAATATGGATTGAATACAAGTTTGATATGACAACTGATAGACTTGTGGATTCCCAAAACTTGTGTTTGTTGGCTAAAACTCTTCAGAACTAATGTACATATCAGTGATGGAAATAATAGTTGAATATGGTCAGTTACTGATCTGTTGCTGATCTGAAGCTGGTTTGTTTAATGTATTTAACACCTATAAGTTACCATTGAAATTGGATTTTTTGAAATATTGTAGTAGATAATACCTTGCTTCTATACAGCAAGTTTCTTACTGTGGAAGCTCCAGCACACCCAGCCAAGTCCAGAGAATTGAGTTGCAGGAACTCTTTTTGTATTTACACTGCAAAAACGTTTTGCTAAAATGCCTCTGAAACACGACAGATACATTTACAAGATCATACTTTGCTTTATTGGAAGGGTATACACTTAAAGAAGGGTATGATACCTCTCTAGATACTTATCCTAACCTAATCCTTCCTTAGAAAAAGTAAGGAACAGATTTTTAAGATCACTGTACAATTAGTGAGGAGAGTTTGACTTCCACAGAATATCTTAGGGTTTGTTGGGAGCTGGTAAATTCCAGTTCATAGGAAATACTGAACTTGGGGTGCATATGAATCTCTGGAGTGTATGCATCCAAAATGGAGTTTGCAGTAGATATCTTCTTATTTGGGGGGGAGGAAAGCCAAACCCAAACACCTATAAGCAGAAAAATGATGTAAATATTTCAGTTTATTAATTTTTTTTTTCTGTACTGTTTAGCAGACTAGTTCTGATCCAACTAGATTTTTGTGAACACAGGTATTTCATTTAAGGCCTTATTAGTTTGACTTTGAGGGAGATGGTATTTCTAAAGCAACTCAGTGGAGAAATGGTCTGGAATAGTATAAGGGAGGGAACAGCAGTGTCAGTCCAAGCTTTTGACATTAAATGTTTGACATCTTATGCAACTTCCACTAACAACATCTTTTATTTAAAACAGTATTTTTATTTTCTTATGATGCTTGACTTGAACAACAAAACAATGCAGCAAAATCATAAAAGTTCAAAAGAAATAAGCTTTTTGCTCAGCTTTCTTCTGTTGGTGTCATGCATGTGCTTTTATGGAAGAGGAGATAAAGTAACAGCTCCCAAATCAGGCTTTTAATCTTTTCTGAATCCTTGAGTGTCCTTTGTTTATAATGGTTTGGTAAATGTGAACACGAATATTTAATTTTAAAGGTGAGTGGGATTTACATCTAAAAGATTTCTTGGTCTATCCAGAAATGTTAATGGAAGTCGTTATGGAAGTAACCTAGTTCTCTAGGGCTCTGTCCTGAACTCTCTGTAGTTTGTCAGGATATGAGGTCCATACTTTTTTGCAAATGTAGTCTGTCCCCCAAATACCCTCTCAAAATTTCGGTATAACTCCTTATCCTTTTTTTACAATCTCCATAAGTATTGTATAATACTGATAAAGAAATTAAATTGTCGTGATCCCCTCAAAAGGAATAATGTTTTTGTCAACTTGCAATTCCCTTTAACATGGAATTTGTGTTGAGATTATATGGTGTTATTTATGTTATCTTTCTTACATAGATGTGCAGATAAACACAAGTACAATATTTTATATCCCATATGTCAGGGAAGTGTGATACTGCAGAAAGGAAATATGTGAGGAAACATGACCTTTTTTTTCCCCAGGGGAACAAATGCTGAATGCTCTTGTCCATGGAATCTGTTTTCCATTAATCCCTGGAGCTTGTCCAGAGTTGTCTGAAACACACACCACTTTGATAAGCACAGGCTCAATTTTATGTAAATAATGTGCTGTGTCAGTGTGGGCATCCAGTTGCACTTCTGTCTCTGGCAGGACAGAACAGTTAACAAACAAGTCATTGTTGCCTCTGTGTTAGAGCAGCATAAGCTTGGCCAGCCCATGCTGCTTCATGTTTCTGCCAAACTTTATATAATTTTCCTTTGTTCATTCCACATTAAATTTTCACACTTAATCACATCTGTGTCACTCCAGTGGAATTAGTTCAGTTGCAGCAGAAAACCACTCTGTGCTGCCTTCCAGCAGCTACCTGTCCCCTAGATGAACTAAACTATATGAGCTTTTCTACTTTAATTTCAAGTCACGCTACTTGTCCTAGCTGAAAGCATTAAACCTGGTTGACTGTGCCCCAAAATAGAAAGGGAACACTGGCAGGATCACTCATAAGTCACAAATGGTTGTGGAAACTGCTCCTCACTGCCTCTGGCTTTGTGAGAGGCACATCTGGTCCTGCGACCTGGGCACTGACATCCCATGTTCAGTGTGCTCTTTGATCTGTGCTCCAGAGCACCTGATCCCAACGCTCTGCTGCAGTTATGGTGCACTACAGTACTTGAAGAACATGTGCTGGGCATGGTGAACCTCCTCTGTGGGATTGGTGGAGCTGTGTAGCAGCCAAACACTGAGAAGTTTGGGTTGCTGTACAAGTCCTTTCAGGAAGTCCTTTCAAGAAGAAATTGCTGCAATAGAAGATGCCCATCATCTCATATGACTGAGATGTGGGTTCTTTGGCTATACACTAGATTTTGGTCTTGCTCACCTGATGACATTTGCCGTGCCCTACAACTCACTCAAAATGAGATTTTATTTTATTTTTTTTTTCTGTCCTGGCTGTACCCCAGAATGGACAACTCTACTGTCACTGAGCCCTGGTAGTTTACTCATGTGATTGTATGAACATTTATAAATAACATTCAGCAGACTATTGAGTTCTTAGATTATTTTTCTTTGGGGAAATAAAAAGTTCTTTTGTAATTGATGATACAGACTGTTCTGTACAGCTGCAGTTCAGGAATACACACCTGGGCTGCCTTCAAGGCACCAATGTATCTTTTGAAGGCAGTGTAATTGTAGTAAGAATTCCACTGCAGATATCAATTGACTTTTTCTGTAAATGGCATTGGTGGGCCTTCATAGTGTCACTGCTGGTGATAGCCACATTATTGAGTCTACAGCCAAATCAAGTATTCTGATACAAACTGTACTTAGGACTATACTCCTGAGGATGTATCTGCTAAAAACTGCTGCAGTATTCTGTGGAGCATTCCTGTGACCTAGTTGTTAAACTCATCTTTCTGCACAGAACATACTGGGAGATGATGCATTTTGCATTTTAATTTATTTTTTTAGAGTTGTTTTCTGTTTTGCCTTTTTTTTTGCCCACCTGGTAGTGTTTTTGTAGAAAAAAAAGTCCTCTAAGCAGTGATGTAAATGGTATTAATATTTTCAACAGAAATATTGAAAGACAATATGTTGTCAAAATATGTTTGCATGTATTCCTGATAAAAATAATTTTCAAATTCTTATAGTAATTGCTACTGACTATTAATCTTGGCACAAATTGTATTTGCTGGCAATTTAAATTAAAATGTTAACAGTATGTTCTTGGTGAGAGTACTATAAATTCTGCAGTTAAAATGATTATTTCAGAATATATGATTAGAGCATATTTTTTATGCCCAGGTAGCAGATAATAAGTAGAATTGGAGTTTTCTATTGTTAACATTGTTTATGTCTGTAGAACAGAATACAGATTATGTTACTCTGTTTGTCTCATATGAACAGGTTAAAAGGCCTGCTGTTAGTGCAAATACGTGTATTTGGAAGGAAGGCAGATATTATTCTGCTGCTAATAATTTCCTTTTAACTGAGGTTGCTGAAAATTGAAGTACACTGTATAGAAAGAGATTAAAGGTAAGGAGGGGTTTCTTCAAAGCAAATCAACACAACTGATGGCGCAGTTGTGCACACCCAGGACCACGTATGAGTTAGGATGGAAGAATTTTGAATACCCCTGTGCTTTGTGCAGGTAGCAGCTGTGTAAATGACACAGCTGATCTTC